>NW_012098999.1:42158-42988 GCF_000951045.1 Mandrillus leucophaeus | reverse complement strand
TACCTTATTTGTAATTAGTGAATAGATATTATAGCTCAACTAAAATATATTACAGTTTCTACATTATAAAATAAGTTATTGAAGTAGTGATTGTATCTAAACCTTTCTCTGTGCACTCTAATAGTGGTTTGGCCATGCTAACAATTTCCTCTGGTGGCGTTCAATTATAATCTTCAAGTA
Organism: Mandrillus leucophaeus; assembly: GCF_000951045.1. Lineage (NCBI taxonomy): Eukaryota > Metazoa > Chordata > Mammalia > Primates > Cercopithecidae > Mandrillus > Mandrillus leucophaeus. Next base: position 42,808 of record NW_012098999.1, on the reverse strand, counting down.
GGTGACACCTCTAACCATATTTTCCCAATATCCAGTTAAATATCTATCTCACTCCACTCATATAATATCTCTCATTAAATTTTGTCATCCTATATATCTGTAATACTTCATTAACTACTGTTAATAATAAGCTATTTCAAGATCACAAAGAAAACTGAGTTATATGGCAATGAAATAATATTATAAGAAACATTATCCAGTGACTAGAAGACTCAAAGTAAATACATTCCCGTTTCTTTTCTACCATTGCCAATTTGACTTTAATAAGACAATTAGTTCTTATTAGACTAGGTTTCTCCATCTGCAAAATGAAATAGTACCAACCTGACAAAGGTGTCATGAAAATATATATATAAAGAAGAAAGTCCACACATAACCTGAAATTTAGATCACCACTATTATTAGAAAAATGTTAATTGATTGACATATTCTATACCTTTGTCTGGGGTCTGGACCCCCGCTTGTATGGATTCTCATTACTCCTTTCTTTTCCCAATGTACTTCCCTTGCAATATTATGTGAAATCTGTTCTCTCATTCTCCTTGAATTCACAGCATTTTGCATAATTAAATCCTGTCCAGCCGAGATGTAAGACTTTTTCCACTTTATAGCTCTCTATAAACGTCCTACTTAACATTCAACAGCCTGAA
>NW_012098999.1:32789-39043 GCF_000951045.1 Mandrillus leucophaeus | reverse complement strand
GTAGCTGGGATTACAGGCTCATGCCACCGCGCCTCGTTAAATTTGTATTTTCTGTAGAGACAGGGTTTCACCATGTTGGCCAGGCTGGTCCAAACTCATGACATCAAGTGATCTGCCCACCTCAGCCTCCCAAAGTGCTGGGATTACAGACATGAGCCACCGTCCCCAGCCAGGAAGTGAAGTTGTAAAAAAAAATATAAGATTAGGTGACACTATTAACAAGCTCAAAAAAGGAGAAAGAGTGGTCATCTGGTAGTGACAAGATGATAAATTTCATTTTTAAGATGTTTCGATACCAGAAAGACATTAAAATGAGTATTTTCTATTTTAATATCTTGTTCATTCCTAATCAGTTACAACTTATATAATATTTTTACAGTCAATTTTTGTACCATAGCCTAAGAAAAAGTCTTATTTATATTATTTTGGTTTAGCTACTCACTTAGTAACAAATATGCCCTAACTTCACAGCCTTCAACCTAAACTAACAAACACGCTACTTTATATAACTCATTCTGAGGCTATTATAGCTCCATGTTGGCTATTATTTTAAACATGCCTATCTGCATATGCTGCTGTCCATTGTTTGAGCCTATCAATATGATGGAGTCTTAAGCAATTAAATTAATTATATTTGTTCACTGACATGGTTGATTGAAGTTGAATGTAACCAAACACCCCCAAACACCCCAAACTATCTTCTTCCTACTTACTATAATTAGATTTGAAGTCCAGTGATATAAACAGTAATGTGGATGGCCTAATGCACTCAGATACTTCTGCTAGAGCTGAAAAATAACATACAATGTCAAATTTTCTAAGGACTACTAACTACCCACACTTTCTGAATATGGAGACCTATAGTGCTTTGCATACAATTTAGCTACTTTGGTCCTTAATCTGCTCAAGACAAATTCAAGCATTTTACAGAAATTTTAAAGCGTTTCCAAATGTTTTCCAACAACTGTTCATTCATTATGTAGATATTCTCTATATAAATACTGAGTCACTTTGAACTAATCTTTTACTAGCTTTTCTGGTAAGATCCTCAATGAGTAAATGTTGACTGTCTACCATGTGTTCGGTCATGTGCTAGATGCTGTGGAAAGAAAATGGGACTTAAAGCATGTGTTGTTTTCCTATTGCTGGTGAAATAAATTACCACAAACTTAGTGGCTTAAAATACCACAAACTTACTCTCTTACAGTTCTGGAGGGCAGAAATCTAAACTCAAGTGTAAACTCAAGGTGTCAACAAGGATGGTTCCTTTCGGGGAGAATCTGTTCCCTTACATTTTTCAGTTTGTAGAGTCCTTCTTTGCATTCCTTGGCTCATGGCCCCTTCCTTGCATCACTCTAGCCTCTTGTTTCCATTGTCACATCTCCTGCTACCGACTCTGTCCCTCCTAGTTTGGTCTTAAAAGGCCCCTTTTGATCATATTGGGTCGACATGGAAAATCCAAGATAATCTTTCATATTAAAGTCCTTAACCTTAATCACATCAGCAAAATCCTTTTTATCACATAGGTAATATTCACAGGTTCCAGGGATTAGTACAACTTTGAGGAGCCAACCACAGGGCACATCATTTTTTAAAGATAACAACTGATGTAAATGACGAGTTGATGGGTGCTGACGAGTTGATGGGTGCAGCACACCAACATGGCACAAGTATACATATGTAACAAACCTGCACATTATGCTCATGTACCCTAGAACTTAAAGTATAATAATAAAAAAAAAGAGATTAAAAAAAAAGAAAAAAAAAAGATAACAACTGATATCAGACACCCTATTTGATAAGATCAGTGGTCTAGCCACAAATAAATACTTTATCCTAAGCCCCAACAGAGAACACTTCCTTGCCTGTAATGAGACCAAAGGTTAGGAGTAGAGAGCAACACAACTTTTCCCAGCTGATAATTCACCCTGAGTTTCAACTACTGTTGTCTCTATTTTCCCTTAGTTTTTAATTTACAGCAATTAGACTGGGGACCGGTGAAAAGAGAATGGTCTTAGTGACTCATGCCTTAGTGACTCATGCCAGTTACATTATTAGCAGAAGTTGGCTGTCCTGGAACTGTTATTTGGCAATTGCTACTTGGTGTTCCTTTCATCAATTGTACAGATGTGTCAGACCACAGGAAGTTTTTAAAGCTCACTTTCTTAGGGATTAAAGAGGCTATCCAATCAATAAAATAACATCCTTCATTACTGCTGTACCATTTCCATATCAGTAGATGCTGGAAGATAGGACCAGTAGTTCTCTACAAACTACTAGGATTTCATTATTATTTCCTTTATCCTATGTATTTTTATATCTTTCTTCTAACCTTATCACTATCCTTCTGACATTCTATGGCCTAGAGGTTCCTCCTTTCTTATAGTGGAATCTCAGACTTAGACACATTCTGGTACCTTCATAGTCTCAAATTGGAGGAAAAGTTTTGTAGAAGTGTTTTAAAAAAAATCTAAGTCAGGGCTGGGCTTGGTGGCTCATGCCTGTAATCCCAGTGCTTTGGGAGGCCAAGGCGGGCAGATCACTTGAGGCCTGGAATTTAAGATCAGCCTGGCCAACATGGCGAAACCCGGTCTCTACTAAAAATTCAAAAATACAAAAATTAGCCGGGCATGGTGGCACACACCTGTATTCCCAGCTACTCATGAGGCTGAGGCATGCAGATCGCTTGAACCTGGGAGGCAGAGGTTGCAGTGAACTGAGATCCCACTACTGCCCTCTAGCCTGGGTGACAGAGTGAGACTCCATCTCAAAAAAAAAAAAAAAAAAAAATCTAAGTCAGATAGCAAGTTACCTTATTTGTAATTAGTGAATAGATATTATAGCTCAACTAAAATATATTACAGTTTCTACATTATAAAATAAGTTATTGAAGTAGTGATTGTATCTAAACCTTTCTCTGTGCACTCTAATAGTGGTTTGGCCATGCTAACAATTTCCTCTGGTGGCGTTCAATTATAATCTTCAAGTAGGTGACACCTCTAACCATATTTTCCCAATATCCAGTTAAATATCTATCTCACTCCACTCATATAATATCTCTCATTAAATTTTGTCATCCTATATATCTGTAATACTTCATTAACTACTGTTAATAATAAGCTATTTCAAGATCACAAAGAAAACTGAGTTATATGGCAATGAAATAATATTATAAGAAACATTATCCAGTGACTAGAAGACTCAAAGTAAATACATTCCCGTTTCTTTTCTACCATTGCCAATTTGACTTTAATAAGACAATTAGTTCTTATTAGACTAGGTTTCTCCATCTGCAAAATGAAATAGTACCAACCTGACAAAGGTGTCATGAAAATATATATATAAAGAAGAAAGTCCACACATAACCTGAAATTTAGATCACCACTATTATTAGAAAAATGTTAATTGATTGACATATTCTATACCTTTGTCTGGGGTCTGGACCCCCGCTTGTATGGATTCTCATTACTCCTTTCTTTTCCCAATGTACTTCCCTTGCAATATTATGTGAAATCTGTTCTCTCATTCTCCTTGAATTCACAGCATTTTGCATAATTAAATCCTGTCCAGCCGAGATGTAAGACTTTTTCCACTTTATAGCTCTCTATAAACGTCCTACTTAACATTCAACAGCCTGAATTATTTTTTAGAGGATTGTTACTGTCTTCAAAACTCCATTTTATCATTTAAAGGCAATGGACAAGGGAAACAGAACAATGGTAGGCTAAATGATTCTATTTTCCCTGAAATAATATTCATTTTTGGAACGTTTATTGATAAGTTCAATAAATAAGTGACCTGTCAAAATAAACTGATATTCATTATACAATATGACAATCACTATTTCATTTTATAGTCAGAGTTTGATGAAAGCAGATCTGAAGAAAACTGGCATTTGCCAATACTATCATGCTATCATCTCCCCGAAATGCAGAAGTTTATACCCATGTTCAAGATGTGTACTATATTCTTCCCTAAAGTACATAATTTTAATTTTATGATCTTATCTCAAATATCCTTTCCTAAAGGCCAATACAATGATGGCCTTATGTATAGATTTTTAGTAAACATATCAGTTTGGTTAGTATAGAATTTTATAGTAGAAAGAGCATCAGTTTGGTGTCAGGGAATTCCTGGCTCTGCATTAACTGTTACTTTGGGCAATTTACCTAATTTCCCTGAGGTTCCGTTTTCTCAACTGTAAAAAGATACTAGCAATGGATAACTTCTAAGGTTTTGTGAGGACTAAATTGAGCAATGAATGGAAAGTCCCAGCTACAGTGTCTGGGCATTAATGATGCTCAATAAATAGAAATTATTATTATAACTTCAAGCCCTATACAAAGATGGCAGGCTTCTATTTTTCTGAGAATTTTATAGATTTTCATTTCAGTATAAAAGTCATGTCTATATTTAGGCATAGACACAGTAAAGAATACAATGCAATAAATCAGACTTTTAAACTAAATAATGTTAGAAAATTATGTAACATTTATTTGGTAACCACTGTATATGAATCATGTATGAAAGGCTACATAATGCCTATATTCAATAAATGTCACTCTAGATAATTTATTAGAACTGAGTAAATGAGTGAACTTCAAAAGCATCTACAAAAAAGACAGAAATTAATCACTACCAGCAAACTGATATTAACTAAGAGCAAGATTCCAGAGAACTGAGTATGCCAGAAGGTAAAGCATGTATAGGGTAAGGAATCACGGCCTTTAGCAAACTAAAAGGTATATTCTTCTCCTGCCTCAACCTCTTAAACTAATTACCTAGAAATTACAGCCTGAAGTTAAACCCTGTCCCGTCTCATTAAGATTCCCTACCCCTACATGGAATAAAGGACTGGAGAAAAGCAAAAGTAACAGGAATAAGAGAACTGAGCAAAGCTATTTCTTTGCTGCCCTACATTCTGAAGAAACTGATAACTTTGCCTACAGGTAGGCATGTATTGTTGCCACTGGATCATTTCCAAGATTTGATGTATAGCAAGTTACCATATATGCATGATAACCTTAGGTTTTTCAAAAGATCACTCACCATTCCCTATTATTAAAGAGAAAGAGAAAACAGGTGCAGGTTAATCTTCCATACTTCCTGTTCCTCTAAGTCCTTTGGAGGTATATTAAAAGTTCAACAGTAAAAATTTGGAATTTTAAGAGAGCGATGCCATAATTCTACCTATGATGCAACAACAGATGATATATTTCTCTGAGTTTTTTTCAATTCTCAGAGAAAATAAGCCTCTTGCATAGAGGGTACCTAATCCCCTATTTGATGGATAATCAGATTGTTTTATGTATCCTTTATTCTAGCCCTTGAATAAAGAAAAAAGTGATTCAAATTATTGTCCAACTTTCTTGATAATACTTATAAAGCACTTAATTGTTCCATGTTGTATTTAAAAATCTGTCTCCGGTAGCCCTTGGATTCTATAGAGGTGCTTTAAGAGCTCAAGTAGTGTTGGTAGCATTTGATGATGTAACTGAATCAGAGATCTGGGGACTATCTCAACCAATTAACACAGATCTTTTAAAATATTGTGTGTAAATAATAAATAATAAAAAATATTCATTTTATTATTATAAAGTAACAAAAATGAGTTTGTATATCAAGTTCTATCGCCAGTACAAATGACATGTTGTGGAAAACATTAAAAGCCAGAGTTTATAAAATTGATTACTACTATTCCCAAATATTCAAACTCTTCTTTGGCTCCTTTAAAAACAAAAGGATGTCTCCTATAATCCTAACACTCTGTGAGGCCGAGGTGGGCAGATCACTTGAGGCCAACAGTACAAGACCAGCCCGGCCAACATGGTGAAACCCCGTCTCTACCGAAAAATACAAAAATCACCCAGGCATGGTGGCACGCACCTGTAATTCAGCTACTCAGGAGGCTGAGGCACAAGAATCCCTTGAACCTGGGAGGCGGAAGTTGCAGTGAGCCAAGATCACACCAATGCACTCCAGCCTGGGCAACAGAGCGAATCTCTATCAAGAAAAAAAGAAAATCAGAAGACAAGAAATAACTAAGATAAAAGCTGAACTGAAGGAGATAGAAACATGAAAAACCCTTCAAAAATCAATGAATCCAGGAGCTGATTTTTTGAAAACATTAACAAACTAGATAGACTGCTAGCCAGACTAATAAAGAAGAAAATGGAGAAAAATCAAATAGACACAATAAAAAATGATAAAGGGGATATCACCACTGATCCCACAGAAATACAAACTATCATCAG
>NW_012098999.1:28282-31129 GCF_000951045.1 Mandrillus leucophaeus | reverse complement strand
TTAAAGACTTAAATGTAAGACCTAAAACCATAAAAATCCTAGAGGAAAACCTAGGCAATACCATTCAGGATATAAGCATGGGCAAAGACTTCATCACTAAAACACCAAAAACAAAAACAATGGCAACAAAGGCCAAAATTGACAAATTGGATCTAATTAAACTAAAGAGCTTCTGCACAGCAAAAGAAATTATCATCAGAGTGAATAGGCAACCTATAGAATGCGAGAAAATTTTTGCAATCTATCCATCTGACAAAGGGCTAATATCCAGAATCTGTAAGGAACTTAGGCAAATTTGCAAGAAAAAAACAAACAACCCCATCAAAAAGTGGGCAAAGGCCATGAACAGACATTTCTCAAAAGAAGATGTTTATGAGACCAACAAACATATGAAAAAAAGCTCATCATCACTGGTCATTAGGGAAATGCAAATCAAAACCACAATGAGATATCATCTCACGCAAGTTAGAATGGCAATCATTAAAATGTCAGAAAACAACAGATGCTGAAGAATTAATTTACACTCCCACACTGTTGGTGGGAGTGTAAATTAATTCAACCATTATGGAAGACAGTGTGGCGATTCCTCAAGGATCTAGAACCAGAAATACCATTTGACCTAGCAATCCCATTACTGGGTATAAATCCAAAGGATTATAAATCATTATATTATAAAAACACATGCACACATGTGTTTATTGTGGCACTATTCCCAATAGTAAAGACTTGGAAACAACCCAAATGCCCATCAATGGTAGACTGGATAAAGAAAATGTAGCACATATACACCATGGAATACTATGCAACCATAAAAAAGGATGAGTTCATGTCCTTTGCAGGGACATGGATGAAGCTGGAAACCGTCATTCTCAGCAAACTAACACAGGAACAGAAAACCAAACACTGCATGTTCTCACTCATAAGTGGGAGTTGAACAAGGAGAGTCACAGGGAGGAGAACATCACACACCAGGGCCTGTCAAGGGGTGGGGGTCTAGGGGAGAGATAGCATTAGGAGAAATATCTAATGTAGATGACAGGTTGATGGGTGTAGCAAACCACCATGGCATGTATACCTATGTAACAAACCTTCACATTCTGCACATGTATCCCAGAACTGAAAGTGTGATTTAGAAAATAGATGATAGATAGATAGATACATATATGATGTCTAACAGGGGCATAGCCAGTTCTTTAGGGTTTTTGTTAATCACATGACATGGTAATACACCACCTATGTTTGGGGAAATGTAATAATCATGTTAGTTTGAGAAATGTGAGATAAAGCTTCATGAAATAGCAATGGAATAAGTTCTAAAGGACTCACCCTTCACTTCCACAGGCTAACTTGGCCCTTCTGAATTTGGTGCAACCACAGAAGCAATGTTGTCTTCACTGAAGAAATCTATAAAAGACTATCCTCCACAGAAATGCATGTGCCAAAAATTCTCCAGAACAATGTTCAAAAAGTCAACCTTGGAATCTGGACCAAAATCATGGCTGAGGTGCTTATCACAAACATTATCTACCCCTCACATTTTCTTTTCACTTGATGAGGCTTCATGAGGAATACTTTTCCTCCTTAAAAAATTCTGAAACAAGGAGATTATTCCCATAAATATCTATGTTATCCATTTCCTTCTATAATAAGGTATAATAATGCAAATAAATTTGTCAAATTAGTTCTGTAAAATATTTTTCCTCTGATAATTTAGAAAATGAATCTAATTTCACAACTACCTTTAGGGACAATATTGAGCTTTTTTCATATTTGTAATTTCTTTAGCTATAATCACTATATTTTTTAAGGTGGTTCTTCACAGGTCATTTCTTTGGTAGCCCGATGATACAAATATCTTAAAGTAGCCTCCTTAACACTTCTGAAACCATCTTTAGCTAGCACCAACAATTTAAAATGTCCCTAAGGTCTATATCAATGTTCAAGAATCACACACAAAAGAAATATTGAACTGTGTTCAATGTAAAACAAGAAAGTCAAGCCAAGGTTTCTTATTTTGTACTCTAAAATGATTCAGAAATGGAGGAGAGCTCGAAACATGTCATTGTGAGGAAAGGGACCCTACAGAATTCCTATCCCCGGGGCGAATCAGTCAATATAATTACAAAGTATCATCATACTCAAAAAACAGTCTAGTTCTTACCCTTTATTCACATTCATACAAAGGGTAATTGTAACCTCTGCTACCAGTTATCTTCAATAAGACTTTTCAAGGTATGGATTTCATCTGCATTGTTTTAGCTAAATGTTATAGATTTTATATATTCACTGAAAATACATGGGATGCCTAAGTCCCAGCATTGTATTGGATATACCATTCAATACAAGCAGACTAGTCATTAGCTTAGTTGCATACAAAAGAACCAAACGCATCTAGAATTGTTTGTTGTGTCTTCCTCCTTGAAATGAAAAGAGTTGAAGGGCAACTAAAATACAGTACCTAACTTTATGGAGTTTACATTCTAGCTGAGGAAATACAAGAGGACTGACTATACATAAAAAGTTAAGCTGCAATGTGATCCAATGAGAAAGGAGAGGTTTTATCTGTGTTATTTTTCAGATTTCTGTTAACACTGAATTTCAACAATAATTGCACAGTCATTTATATTTGTCTGTGAATCACAAAATAAATATTTAGAAGGAATAGACAGATAATGTAAATATGTCTGTTACCTTTTAGGAAACCTTTGGTTTCCACTCAAAGTTTTAAGGATTTTTTTTTTTTGCTTTGTTTTGTTTTTCCTGGAAATGTAAAATATCACTTCCTGATTTGGGTATGCCATATACCAGACCAGAGAAAATCAGATTTTCAAGGTTAGAGCAGGCAAA
>NW_012098999.1:24256-25872 GCF_000951045.1 Mandrillus leucophaeus | reverse complement strand
ATTCCCTTTGAAAACCAGTACAAGACAAGGATGCCCTCTCTCACCACTCCTATCAACATAGTATTGGAAGTTCTGGCTAGGGCAATCAGGCAAGAGAAAGAAATAAACGGTATTCAAGTAGGAAGAGAAGAAGTCAAATTGTCTCTATTTGCAGATGACATGATTGTATATTTAGAAAACCCCATCGTCTCAGCCCCAAATCTCCTTAAGCTGATAAGCAACTTCAGCACAATCTCAGGATACAAAATCAATGTGCAAAAATTACAGGCATTCCTATAGACCAGTAATAGAGAAACAGAGAACCAAATCATGAGTGAACTCCCATTAACAAATGTTTCAAAAAGAATAAAATACCAAGGAATACAATTTACAAGGGATGCGAAGGACCTCTTCAAGGAAAACTACAAACCACTGCTCAAGGAAATAAAAGAGAACACAAACAAATGGAAAAATATTCCATGCTCATGGATAGAAAGTATCAATATCGTGAAAATGGCCATAAGGCCCAAAGTAATTTATAGATTCAATGCTATCCCCATCAGGCTACCATTGACTTTCTTCACAGAATTAGGAAAAACTACTTTAAATTTCATATGGAACCAAAAAAGAGCACGTATAGCCAAGACAATCTGAAGCAAAAAGAACAAAGCTGGAGGCATCATGCTACCTGACTTCAAACTACACTACAAGGTCAAGACAGCATGGTACTGGTACCAAAACAGATATGTAGACCAATAGAACAGAACAGAGGCCTCAGAAATAATGCCACACATCTACCACCATCTGATCTTTGACAAACCTGAGAAAAACAAGCAATGGGGAAAGGATTCCCTATTTAATAAATGGTGTTGGGAAAACTGGCTAGCCATATGCAGAAAACTGAAACCGGACCCCTTCCTTACACTTTATACAAAAATTAACTCAAGATGGATTAAAGACTTAAATGTAAGACCTAAAACCATAAAAATCCTAGAGGAAAACCTAGGCAATACCATTCAGGATATAAGCATGGGCAAAGACTTCATCACTAAAACACCAAAAACAATGGCAACAAAGGCCAAAATTGACAAATTGGATCTAATTAAACTAAAGAGCTTCTGCACAGCAAAAGAAATTATCATCAGAGTGAATAGGCAACCTATAGAATGCGAGAAAATTTTTGCAATCTATCCATCTGACAAAGGGCTAATATCCAGAATCTGTAAGGAACTTAGGCAAATTTGCAAGAAAAAAACAAACAACCCCATCAAAAAGTGGGCAAAGGCCATGAACAGACATTTCTCAAAAGAAGATGTTTATGAGACCAACAAACATATGAAAAAAAGCTCATCATCACTGGTCATTAGGGAAATGCAAATCAAAACCACAATGAGATATCATCTCACGCAAGTTAGAATGGCAATCATTAAAATGTCAGAAAACAACAGATGCTGAAGAATTAATTTACACTCCCACACTGTTGGTGGGAGTGTAAATTAATTCAACCATTATGGAAGACAGTGTGGCGATTCCTCAAGGATCTAGAACCAGAAATACCATTTGACCTAGCAATCCCATTACTGGGTATAAATCCAAAGGATTATAAATCATTATATTATAAAAACACATGCACACAT
>NW_012098999.1:1136-15651 GCF_000951045.1 Mandrillus leucophaeus | reverse complement strand
CAAGCTCTCTCTCTTTGTAGCTGCCATCCACGTAAGATGTTACTTGCTCTCCTTGCCTTCTACCATGATTGTGAGGCCTTCCAGACCACGTGGAATTGTGTGTCCAATGGAGCCTCTTTCTTTTGTTTAAAAAAAAAAAAGTCAACCTTGGAAAGTTCAATACGTTACACTCACTGGCTTTGATTATGAAAATAAATAGATTAAGCATTTTTCCCTGTAAACACAGATAGACTGTAGTTTGACGCCTGCCCTTAAAAAAGAAAAGATGTAAAACAAATGCCTGTAACCAGCTGGCATCAATATAGTAAGCATCTGCCACACTTCAATAGAATAGCAACTGGTGGTGATCAGTGGGTCTTCTTAGTGGCCTGAACCAGCACATATAAGAGAATAAGCTAAACTAGCAATACTAAGAGAATGATAGCACTGGTCTCAAGAACTTGAGAAAATTTATCTGGTCCAATCGACAAATTTTTGTTTATGTTCTATTTTGGATACATTTCTTGAAATTTTGCTCTCAAATGCCTCGGGAGATGGTTTGCATTATATTTTTTAAAATACCCCAGAGTTGACTGTAAAAATGTTAAAGCACTGAATTCAGATCAATAAGACTATATTAAAAGGACCTGAACATTATGATTGCTGACTCTCACAAATGTACCCATAAGAAAAAATTGTAAGAGGTTCTAAAATATCCACAGTAAACTTATGTTATTTCTATGGCTTCATTATCTGATTTATCATGATTTATTTTACATTACTATGAGAACCACATATATATATGTGTGTGTGTGTGTGTGTGTATATATATGTAAAGTTTGGCATGGTTGCTAGGGGACATTAAGAGTATTGTTTATCATTATTATGGTTACTAATTATTAGTATAATAATTATGTTGGATAAAGACACAATATATGTATTAAATGGAATAATTATGTCCACAACTAAATAGGACTAATGTGCTAAAAACTCTTCACAATCAGTGTCTGGAGGCAGAAGCACAAAATCAAGGCAAGATCTTGCAAATATATATTTGGAATGATGCTTTGGAATTGAATCCTGAATCCCTCAGTAAGGGGACTATATTTATTCTGGGTTTGCATGTCCTGACTTTGATTAGTTTCTCAGGAAAAAAGGACTGCTTTTCATTAAGCAATCCTTTCTTTAAAGGAGTAGTCTGAACAACCTAGTGTGTGTTCACAATCAAGGTGCAGTCTCATTGCTTTGCCGTATATTATCCTGCATGGATTAAAAGAGCAAGCCAGCTCCTTCATTGGGTGAGATAATAAATATCCTACTTTCCTTGTGTGTTCAAAAATGCAGGAAATTTAACATTTGCCTTACTAAAAATGTGAAGTTAATATCAAAAAACTTGTCATCAGAGATAGGGAATTATATTTCCTGCCAATAGATGACATGTGTCAGGTATATGGATACTACATATTAGCCTTCCCACCTCTTTTTGTATCAAATACCTAGATTCATCCACTACGCATTACTGTACCTTCAGTGGTTTCATTGTCAGCTCCCATTTTCTGCTTCCTGCATTCTTCTCTCTCCCGATTCAAAATCATCGCTTTAACACATCATTCTTAATTAGATGATTAGTGCTTAGAAGGGCAGGAGATAAGTTATTTGCATAATTTAATCATAAAAAGAAGGTAAAGATACAGATTTTGCTGTTCGTTTGTACAGTTATCTTCTTCAGCCTGGGGGGCTGAGATATTAATGTGATTAAACAGTATTTCTGCAAACAGGCAACTGTGTGTCCCCTATTAAAGTAAGGCTGGAGGCAAATGAAAAATTAATTTTAGAAGACAATCAATTTTATTCTACATGACTGTAATAAATAACAGTCCATCTGCAGACAACTCATTAAGCCTTGGGAGGGTACATGTGTCACAAACTCTAAATGACACACAAGACTGAATTTTCCACAACAGAACTAGTAATAAATGGCCTAGCAGCTGCCATATCAGCCCAGAAAGTCAACATACAAGAATTTCCTAGAAAATGAAGTGCACACAGTGTCATTCAGTCAACCAGTTAATTTAGTCCTGGTTGCAAAAATCTCTGACAACTGTTTCATTTTATTCTGCAATTTGCTATTTTCCTTGTGTTATGAATGTACATATATGTGTGTGTTCACATTTATTGGTGTGAGCACTAATTTCAGAAATAAGAGCTAATGTTTGATAATCTTATTATGTGTTAAGCACTTTATGTACCTGAGGCTTATTAATCTTAAAAACCTCATGATTTATGTAGCTAATATTATTCCCATTTTTAGATGAAAAAACTGTGGCTTAGAGGGTCATACTTCTAGAAACTAGAAAGTATTAATATCAGAACAACTATACCTATCTGAGACAAAACAGTAATTTTTTAGGCTTCTATTTAGGGGTATGTTATTCTGACATACCCTTAAAGTATAGCAATAGATTTTCTTAAAATATTAACACTTCCCAGCATAAATACATTTAATTATAATAAATCATAGTTACACTGTCAAACCAACAAACTGAAAGCATTTTCAGTACTTACATCCATGTACTATGTTTGGCACTGTAAGTGATAACATGACACATCAATCTGTTCCTGAAGTTGAAGAATTTACAAGCTAGTTTTGGGAGAGAGAAAACATAAACACTTTAAATCCTAACAATTTATACAAAAAAAAAGAGATAGGCTGTCTGCAGATAAAAGTTCACAGAAGCAAGGGATCAACCATGCACTATGAGAGAAGCCCTCATAGAGAAGATAAGACTTCAGCTAGACTTGTAAAGATGGTTGTTCTCAGCGAAAGCTTGAGTAGGGCAATTACTCCTAGAAAGGAATCACAACCTCACATTTTCTGATAACAGTTTCCTCAGGCAATTACATCAGTGCACTTCCATTCAGTTTTAACAAACCTGCCAATGATTCTTCCTTGATAAAATATTCATTTGAAGTTCTAATGTCATCGGATTTGAAATATCAGGAAGGATGAGTACTTGTTTTTTTTGTTGTTGTTGTTGTTTGTTTTTTTGTGGGTTTTTTTTGTTTTGTTTTTGTTCTTACTTTGCTTTTGCATAGTAGAAGTTAGGGTCATAGTGCTTTAAATGGTCTTTCTACAACACTTTGGACAACCTATCCTGATTGAGATAACCCACTGTTTAGTGCATACATATATCTCTTTTCAATGCTAGATAAAGAAGAGAAATAAGATTTCTTAAAGCAACCCCACAAAACTAAAATTTTAACAATAAAATTGTCTTCTTTCTCCCTAAACAAGAGTCTTAATAGCAGATGTTACTACATATGGCTTCCCTTGCTATTCTCCAGCTGCAGAAATTAAAATTCACTCAGAATCAGTGACAGGGTCTAATGGGAGTCTGCAAATGCTGACCAAAGCCTCCTTTCCAAATACTCTATTAAGATGCCAGGTGAATGACTGGACAAGCCCCATCAGAGAAAATTTGTTTCCTAGGTAATCAGTAAGGAGTCAAGATTGAGATAGCCAACTTCTCAGCTTTGCTCTGCAATGATTTCACATGAGAACCTGATTTAAAGCTTAACTACTTCTTCATTGCCAAACCTCCAAGGTCACAGAAATCCCAAGAGTAGTCAAAGACTAGCTGTGAGAAGTGGTGACTACAGAAAGAGCTGTTTAAGTAGCTTCCATGTGAGGTTAATAACGAATGACTCAGAAAACAGCAGGTGTTAAAAATATATGCTGATTTGGTTTCTGCCACTTTGACTGCATTATGAAGCATCTATAGGTAAAGGATCATGACTGTTTCTAAGTTCTTCACTGTATCTAACAGATTTGTAGTACTCTTTATAAGATAGCTATGTGCTGCAACAGGGTGACTACAGTCAACGATAATTTATTGTACATTTCAAATTAACTTAGAAAGTATAATCGGATTATTTGTAACACAAAGGAAGGACATATGCTTGAGATGATGGATACTCCATTTACTCTGATTATTATCCATTGTATGCCTGTATCAAAATATCTCATGCACCCCATTGCACACCTAATATGTAGCCACAAAAATAAAAAACAAAAATTTTGAAATAGTAATGTGCCAAAACGAGAGTGAGAACTTAATTTACTCTTCCTGAATACATGATGTACTAATAAGATCAACAAACACACCAATAATATTCCCAGTATGAAATCGGTTTATAATAAAATAAAGTACAATCTTCCATTGGAAAATAATGTTAACACTAAATGATGTAAAGCAAATATATTCAATTATTTGGAAAATGTTATTTTCACAATATTCTTCAGACAGCTTCACTGAAGCACAGCATGTCCATGACAAATCAGAGATTATTAGCGTAAATATTCAAACCTTCATATTATGGTGAATGTGGATTAGTTTTAAAACAATACCTTCAGTCAAGTTCTCAGAGTTCTTAATTCCAACAACATTCATTTTTAAATTTTAGAAATTAAGAATCATTGTTTAACAGCGCAAAATCTGATAGTATTATTATATGTAGTACAACATTTTAGATACATTGACCCTCTCTTAATCCTTAGCAATTTCAATAAACAATGCACACGCAGAGGATACTACCAATACTCTAGTCTTTCAGTTTCTTGACCTCCTCTCCTCCAAAGGTCTTGTCCTCTGCACTTCAGCCACTCAAGCCCATATCCTAACCTTTGTAATTACCAGTAACTGCAACTCTTCCATATTTTTAATTTGGTGCATCCTACTCTCTGACCGCCACCATCTCTTTTATTCATTCCTTCTAGTACTCCGACTCCAACAATCCTTTGGCCCCATCTTGGAATTCCAATTCATTGAAAATACCATCACTGCCTCTCACCTCCTTGATATCTTCTTTCTACCTAAATGTTTTAAAATGTATTCTCATTCACTACATCACCTTTTGCATAAGCCCTCAATTCTTTTGCCCCTCTTGCTTTGTCATACTCATACTGCTTAGCAAAACCACAATTCTCATTAAATTCTATATTATTTGCCTACTTTGCACCAGTACTGACACAGCTTTATGTGGTGAAATTAAAACACACAATCGCATTGACCATTTTGAATTTATGACCACGACCTTAATGGGCACTTAATGTTGTCTGGCAAGCATACTAAACCTCTTTTAATAGTTTACTCTAATACTTACCCACATAGCTATTTCACAGCAATACTTCCTTTCCAAACCTCATTTTGAAATGATGATCTTGTTGCCCACTTCATTGAGAAAATTGAAACAATTAGAAGAGTACTTCCATGGCGACCCAATACTGTATCAACTAGAATCTCCATCTACATACTCTGCCTGCCCACCTGTTAATGTTGATGCATTAATCTTGCTTCTGTCTAAAGGAAGATACTTCTACTTGTACATTGGATCCCATCTACTCTTTCCACTTCAGGCCAGGCGCAGTGGCTCAAGCCTGTAATCCCAGCACTTTGGGAGGCCAAGATGGGTGGATCACGAGGTCAGGAGATCGAGACCATCCTGGCTAACACGGTGAAACCTCGTCTCTACTAAAAATAAAATTAAAAAAAAAAAACTAGCCAGGCGAGGTGGCGGGCGCCTGTAGTCCCAGCTACTCGGGAGGCTGAGGCCGGAGAATGGTGTAAACCCGGGAGGCGGAGCTTGCAGTGAGCTGAGATCCGGCCACTGCACTCCAGCCTGGGCGACAGAGCGAGACTCCGTCTCAAAAAAAAAAAAGGAATATCACTTCAGCAATATTCTTCTTTCATACAACATTAATTTCATTTTTACTTGATTATTCCTAATAGCGTATGCTGTTATGTCTTCCATCATCACAAAAAAATAACCTCATGACCCACTCCCCTCACACCCACTGTTTTTGCTACTTCCTGCCAACCCTAAATTATTTGCTATCTTTGCAGCAAATCCCTGGAAAGAGTTGTTGATACTCCACTTCCTCTCCTCTTATTCTTTCTTAAACACATGCCACTCAAACTTTTCATTCCCACTTCTCTATCAAAACTTTTCTCATCAATGTTACCAATGACTTTCATTGCCACAGCCAATTGCCAATTCTCATGTGACTTATTAGCAGCATTTGACACAGCTGATTATTCCCTCACTGTTGATAGGCTGTTTTCGATTAGCTTTCAGAACGTAGTTCTCTCTTAGTTTTCCTCTTATCTCACTGGATGTTCTTTGTCAGGCTCTTTGCTGATTCCTCCTCTTTGATCTCTTTAGGCCAGTGTGACCCAGGACTCAGTCCTCGAAACTCTACTCTTTTCTATTTACAGTCATTCCTCTCCTAAGAATATATCTCCTGTCCAGACATCTATCTCAAACACTGAACTTGTATATCTAATGCCTACTCTACATCTCTGCTTAAAGAAGTAAAAGACACTGGGCATGGTGGTTTACACCTGTAATCCCAGTGCTTTTGGAGGCTGTGGGAGAATCACTTGAGCCCAGGAGTTCAAGACCAGCTTGGGCAACATAGCAAGATCCCTTTCTCTGTGCAAAATATTAAAAATGATTAACTGGGGATGGTGGCATGTACCTGTAGTCCTAGCTGCTCAGGGGGCTGAGGCAGGAGTATAACAAGCCCAGGAGTTCGAGGCTGCAAGGAGCTATGATCGATCATGCCACTGCACTCCAGCCTGGGCAACACAGCAAGACCCTGTCTCTAAAAAGAAAAAGAAACGAATTGAAGAAAGCTCTTCAAACATGCTTGTAATTTATATCTAATAGTGTATACTGATCCCATAAAGACCTCATTTATCTTCACATCTCATCACAGAAGTTTCTTAGTTCAATATTTATTCTGCAAATGTTTGCTGATCATCAACTATGGGCAAAAGCTCTATCCTAAGGAAAATACAAAGATCACCAACCATAGTATCTGACATCAAGAATATTACAATCTAAAAAGGGAGATTTTTAAAAACAGATTGGGCATGGTGGCTAACACCTGTGATCCCACCACTTTGGGAGGTGAAGGCAGGAGGATCGCTTGAGGCCAGAAGTTCAAGAACAGCCTGGGCAACATAGTGAGACTCAGGTCTCTAAAAAATAAATGATTTAAATTACCTGGCCATGGTGATGTTTGCCTGTAATGCCAGCTACTCAGGAGGCTGAGGCAGGATGATCGCTTGAGCTCAGGAATTCAGGGCTACAGTTAGCGATGATCATGCCACTACACTCCAGCCTGGATGCAGAGCGAGACCCTGTCTCTAAAAAATAAAAACTGTACTCTTGATCTCTGCCCCCTACCTGCTCTACCTCCAGTTTCCCCCTCCCCCAAATGAAGGAAACTTCAGCCTCCCAGTTGCATATGCCAAATTCCTGGAGTTGTTCATGACTCTTTTCTTTCTCTCACACCCAGTATCTAATCCATCATGAAGTGCTGTTGGTTCTACCTTCAAAACCTATCCAGATTCTGACCAATTGTCATCACCTCTACTCTACCACTATGGTCTAAGCCATCGCCATCTCTCTCATGGTTCACTGCAATAGCATCCTGCTTCTACCTTTGCCTTATACGAGCCTATTCTCAACCTAGCCAGAGCGGTCCTTTAAAAATCTAAGCCAGATCCTCTTATACTCCTGCTTAAAACACTGCAATAATCCATTCCATTCAGAAAAAAAACAAAGTTTTCAAAATGGCCTAAAAGCTCCCATGTGGCTGACTCCCCAACATTACCATTTTGATCTCCTTCCTACTCCATTATGAACACTCTCCCCTCATTCACTCTTACAGCCTTCTTAACGTTCCTCAAAACTTCCAGGTATGCTCCTGGCTTCTGTTCCAACTGTTCTCTCAGTCTGAGACACTTTCCCCAGATTCTACTTTCCTAACTCCCCTCCATTTCAAGACTGTGAGCAAATTTCACATACTTAATGAAGCCTACAATGCCCATCCTATTTAAAACTGCAACTTACTCCAATCCTCCCATACCCTTACTTTACTCTACTTGCTTTATATTTCCACTTTCTAACGTGTAATATAATTTTCTAATTTGGTATAAATATTGTTTATTGTCTTCCCACATCCACAGTACTATACATTAGAATATAATCTCTTTTTCAAGGGAAGAGATCTTTGCCTGTTTCTTTTTAATAGACGTATCCCAAGCACCTAGAAGAGTGACTGACACAGAGTACACCAAATAACTATTTGATGAGTAAATGAATGAATGAATGGTAATCTTTTTTATATGTGTATGTGTTTTCTCTACAATAAGATTTAAATCTTTCTGAAAGCATCCACAGATCCTAGAATAGTATTTCAGACACAAGGGACAATTCATATTTTCTTAGTAACTAGATCCCAGTTTCATACTTAAATTTTATGCTTCATTATTATGCTGTTGTCTCTAAACACTTTCTTGAATTATAAGTCCTTTTACTTTTCTTTCAAACTATTAAGTTTTTTGTTGATTCCCAAAACCTTTCTGTAAATGCATATGGAATTGAGTCTCCATTCAAGGGATCTTTTTAGTATATTTCTGAAGATGCTATCATTAAAAGGCAGTATTTCCTATGAGGGCATGCACCTTGAAGAAATTACAGTGAAATTCCTGTGTAGTGCTTCTCTCTTCTTCTACTTTGTTTATCCCTAATTCCCACCACTAGATTTTCCATAATTCCCTGGCTATATAGAACAATCCACCACCTAATTAAACTTGTTTGCTCAAGCCCATCATTCAAGAGTCAGCATAGACAGGATAATGTACCAGAGGAGGCACAACAGAAGACTTAGATTCAAGAATTGGCTCTGCCTGTAATAGACTATGAGGCCGCAGGTCATTCATTTTACTTGCCCACATTTCCATTTTCTCACTTAAATTTCAGATGGGATTACCTGCCTCATAAGATTGTTGTGGGAATAACCTCAGATAGTGTGTGAATACACCTTGCAGATGGTGTGTGAATACACCTTGCAGCCTGGGAACTGCTGCAGACCCTGAGATACTATTACTTCCTAGAAGCACTGTTGGCTTCATTATCACAATGGATGATGCTGATTTAACACTGAGTAAAAAAAGTGTAAATGAGATCAAGTGATCTCAAAACATGCCTTGTTGTAATCAGCCATTTGTTTACAAAAATTTGAAAATTTCGCAACAAAATTATAAAAATAGACACTTCTAAGGATCCGATTTAATGAACCAGTATATGTGAAAGCACTATATAAACTATAAACCTTGATAGTAATTTAAACTTTCAGATATAGTTTTAGACAAAAGGGTTGTAGTAAATACTCAAACTACTTAACTACAAAAGTGACAAAAATGCCATGCTAGTGTTCTTTAACTCAAATTGTAGTGTTCATTAAATAACCTCGAATGCAGTTGTTCAAATTACTCCCGGAAATGCAAACTTAGTTAGCAGTGAATACAATAAAAACTTCACACGTGTACCCAAAGGCAAATTTTAATCCTTTTCTTTAAAAAAATTCATTCTCAAGGCAAAGCAAGGTAGCTGAAAAGAAAGCTTCACAAGTTAACAACTATCTACACAGAAAAAACACCTTCATAAGAACCAAACATCAAGTGAGCACTCATAGTATCTAGTTTTAACTTCATATCGCTGAAAGAGACACTGAAGAGATAGAAAAAAGTCCTGAATTGCTAATGCTACCCTTCCCCAACCCCCCAGCAGCAAGAGCAGCATGTGGGTCAAAGAGCATTTCTGGGTGCTGGGAGAGGGAGAACACATCAATTGTGAGACACTGAACTCAGTGCTGTCATGTTAGAGCAGAAAAATCCCAGACCAAACTTGTCTTACTGCTGCCCATGGAGGGTACATTTAAACCAGCCCTAGTAAGAGGGGAATCCCCAATCCCAGCTGTCCATACTTGAGCACCAGCAAACCTCGCCACTGAGGGCCAAAGTGCTCTCAGTCTCTAAGTAACCTTGAAAGGCAGTCTAGGCCATAAAAACTGCAACACTTAGGCAAGTCCTAGTGCTGAACTAGGCCCAGAGACACGGACTGGAGGTGGTCGTGGGGGAGGGCATGACATACTGAGAAACCAGCTGGGACAGCCAAAGGAGTTCTGGCATTGCCCCTCCCACAACCCCAGGCTGCATGGCTCCTGGCTCCGAGAGACACCCCTTTCCTTCCACCTGAGAGAAGAAGGAAGAGTGGAAAGGATTTTGTCTTGCATTTAGGATACCAGCTCAGCTACAGCAGGATAGGGCACCATTCACCACGTGAAAAGAAAATAAATCTTGGGGCCCCAAAATCATTAAGCTAAAAGGAAAAGTCAAGCTGGGAGCTGCATAGGGCCAACCGCCTCCCATTCTATTCAAAGTCATCTCTCTGTTCACTTAGATAAACACATATCTGATTACCTCCTTTGAACAGGCTAATCAGAAATTCAAAAGAATGCAACCCTTTGTCTCTTACCTAGCTATGACCTGGAAGCCCCCTCCCTACTTCAAGTTGTCCTGCCTTTCCAGACTGAACCGATGTACCTCTTAAATATATTGGTTGATGTCTCATGTCTCCCTAAAATGTGTAAAACCAAGCTCTGTCCTGATCGCCTTGGGTACATGTCATCAGGGCCTCCTGAGGCTGTGTCACTGGCACGTGCTTAACTTTGGCAAAATAAACTTTCTAAATTGACTGAGACCTGTCTCAGATATTTTGGGTTAACAACAACAAGCTGACTAAAGTGTCCTTGGGACTTAAGAGAACATCAACAGTAGTCTGGCAGTCCTCCTTGTGGCCTAGGGTGGCAGCAGCTATGGAGTGAGGCTCCTTTGCATTGGCAAAGGGGCAAAAAGAATGGGAAAGACTAAGTCTTGTGATTTGAGGGCCATCTCAGCCACAATTCAATAGAACTACTTAGAAGTAGACTTCTAAGGTTTTTGACTGTAGTACCTGAATCCCTGACAGCACCTCTGGACCCGCACTAGGCCTGGAGGACCTTGCCGCCCTGAAGGGAAGAACACAGGCCATGCTGGCTTTGTCATCCGTTGATTGTAGAACCCTAGGACCTTGAGCAAACATAAGCAGTAGCCAGGGAGTTGTTAGAGCCAAAATTGGGTAAGAGCCAGTGCTGTGATGACTTCAGATCTGACCCAGTGCAGTCATAGTGGTGGTGGCAACAAGGGTGCTTGTGTCACTCCACCCCCAGCTTTCGGTGGCTCAGAACAGAGAGAGAGAGAGAGATGCTTTTTGTTTGGGAAAAAGTAAGAGAAAAGAACGAGAGTTTGTGCCTGGTAATCCAGAAAATTCTCCCAGATCTTGTCCGAGACCATCAAGGCAGTACCTCTACGAGTCTGAAAGAACAACAGCAGTACTAGACTTGGGGTGCCCTTGAAGCAGATACAGCTTAGATCACCACACCCAAGTCTTTTCAAGTGTCTGGAATGCCATCCTTCTTGGGATGGATAAATAAGCTCAGTGAAGACTACAACAAATACCTAACTCTTCAATACCCACACATCAAAGAACATCTATTAGCATCAGCATCATCCAGGAAAACACGACTTCACCAAACGAACTAAATAAGGCGCCAGGGACCAATCGTGGAGAAACAGAGATATGTGACCATTAAGATAGAGAATTCAAAACAGCCGTGTTGAGGAAACTCAGAGAAATTCAAGAAATGCAAAGAAGGAATTCAGAATTATATCAGATAAATTTAACAAAGAAATTAAAATAATTGAAAATAATCAAGCACAAATTTTTTAGCTGAAAAATGCAATTAGCATACTGAAGAATGCACGAGAATCTTTTAATAGCAGAATTCATCAAGAAGAAGAATTAGTGAGTTTGAAGACAGGCTATTTGAAAATACACAGAGGAGACCAAAAAAAAAAAAAAAAAAGAATACAAAACAATGAAGTATACCGGCAGGATCTAGAAAATAGCCTTAAAAGGGAAAGTCTAATAGTTACTGGCCTTAAAGAGAAGACAAGGGTAGAGATAAGGGTAGAAAGTTTATTCAAAAAGATAATGGAGAATGTCTCAAACCTAGAGAAAGATATCAATATCCAAGTACACGAAGGTTATAGAACAGCAAGCAGATGTAACACAAAGAAGACTACCTCAATGCATTTAATAATCAGACTCCCAAAGGAAAAAGAAAGGATCCTAAAAGCAGTAAGAGAAAAAAAAAAAACGTGATAAAATGGAGCTACAATATGTCAGGCAGCAGACTATTCAGTGGAAATCTTACAGGCCAGGAGAGAGTGGCAGAACATATTTAAAGGGCTGAAGGAAAAATACTTTTGCCATAGAATAGTATATCCAGTAAAAATATCCTTCAAACACAAAGGAGAATTAAAGACTTCCCCAGACAAATAAAAGCTGAGGGATTTCATCAACATCAGACCTACCTTACAAGCAATGCTAAAGGAAATGCTTCAATCACAAAGAAAATGACATTAAAGAACAATAAGTAAGGGTTTGGAAGGTACAGAATGCACAGGTAATAATAAGCACACAGAAAACCACAGAATATTGTAACACTGTAAATGTGGTGTGTAAACTACTCTTATACTAAGTAGAAAAACTAAACAATGAACCAATGAAAAACAAGAACTACAACATATCAGGACATAGTCAGTACCATACAATATGAATGGAAACAATAAAAGGTTAAAAAACAAGGGGACAAAGTTATGGCATAAGGTTTTTATTGGTTGTCTTTTTGGGTTTTTTTAATGCAAAGTGTGAAGTTTTTTCAGCTTAAAATAATGGGTTATAAGATAGTATTTGCAAAACTCATGGTAAATTCAAACCAAAAGACGTGCAAAAGAGACACAAAAAATAAAAAGGAAAAAACTGAATTATATCACTGAGAAAGTCACCTTCCTAGATGAAGAAAGGAAGGAAAAAAAAGACAAGAAAACAAATAACAAAATGGCAGAGGTCCTTATCAATAACACTGAATGTAAGTAGACTAAACTCTCTAATCAAAACATATAGAGTGTTTGAATGGATGAAAAAAAAAAAAAAAAAAGACCCATTGATCTGTTGCCCACAAGAAACACACTTCACCTATAAAGACACACAAAGACTGAAACTAAAGGGATAGCAAAAAATATTCCATGCCAATGGAAACCAGAGAAGCATGGGAGTCACTATATGTATATCAGACAAAATAAATCTCAAGACAAAAACTATAAAAAGAGACAAGGAAGGTCACTATATAATGATAAAGGGGTCAATTCAGCAAGAGGATATAATAATTGTAAATATCTATGCACCCAATAATGGAGCATCCAGCCATATAAAGAAAATATGATTAGAGCTAAAGAGAGAGATAAACTCAAATTCAATAACAGCTGGAGATTTCAACACCTTACTTTCAACACTGGACAGATCTTCCAGACAGAAAAACCAAAAAGAAACATCAGACTTAATCTACACTATAGACCAAATGGATCTAATAGACAATTGCAGAATATTTCATACAAGAGCTGCAGGATACACATTATTTTCCTCAGCACATGGATCATTCTCAAGGACATACCATATGTTAAATGATAAAACAAGTCTTAAAACATTCAAAAAACTTGAAATAATATCAAACATCTTCTCTGACTACAATGGAATAAAACTATAAATGAATATCAACAGGAATTTTGGAAACTATATGAAGACATGGAAATTAAGCAATATGCTCCTGAATGACCAGTGGGTCCATAAAGAAATTAAGAAGCAAACTGAAAATTGTACTGAAACAAATGATAATAAAAACACAAAATACCAAACCTATGGGATTCAGCAAAAGCAATAATAAGAGGGAAGTTTATAGCTGTAAGTGCCTACATCAAAAAAGAAGAAAAACTTCAAATAAACTATCTAACATTACACCTAAAAGAATTTAAAAAGCAAGAGCAAATCAAACTCAAAATTAGTAGAAGAAAATAAATAATAAAATTAGGAGAGAAATAAAATTGAAATTATAGAAAACAAAAGATTTATAAAACAAAAAAAAATTGATTTGTTAAACAAAATTTACAAACCTTTAACCAGACTAACTAAGAAAAAAAAGAGAGAAAATCCCAATAAACAAAATTAGAATTGAAAAAAGGAGACATTACAATGGATACTGCAGAAATTCAAAGGATCATTAGTGTTTACTATGAGCAACTACATGCCAATAGATTGGAAAACCTAAAAGAAATGAACAAATTCCTAGATACATATATACCAAGACTGAAACAGAAAGAAATTCAAAACCTGAACAGTTCAGTAACAAGTAATGACATTGAAGCAGTAACAAAATTCTCCCAGTAAAGAAAAGCCTGGGGTCCCAGAGCAAGATGGCCGAATAAGAACAGCTCCAGTCTCTAGCTCCCAGCGTGAGTGACACAGAAAATGGGTGATTTCTGCATTTTCAACTGAGGTACTGGGTTCATCTCGCTGGGGAGTGCCAGACAATTGGTGCTGGTCAGCTGGTGCAGCCCGACCAGCAAGAGCTGAAACAGGCAGGGCAAGGCATTGCCTCACCTGGGAAGCACAAGGGGGAAGTGAATCCCTTTTCCTAGCCAGGGGAACTGAGACACACAACACCTGGAAAATCGGGTAACTCCCA
>NW_012098999.1:0-306 GCF_000951045.1 Mandrillus leucophaeus | reverse complement strand
CTTCTCAGAGCTAAAGGAGGAATTACGTACCCAGCGCAAAGAAACTAAAAATCTTGAAAAAAGAATGGAAGAATGGATAACTAGAATAATCAATTTGGAGAAGGCCATAAACGAATGGACAGAGATAAAAACCATGACACAAGAAATATGTGACAAATGCACAAGCTTCAGTAACCGACTTGATCAACTGGAAGAAAGAGTATCAGTGACTGGGAATCAAATGAATGAAATGAAGCAAGAAGAGAAGTCTAAAGAAAAAAGATGAAAAAGAAATGAACAAAGCCTTCAAGAAGTATGGGATTATGT
>NW_012098998.1:0-1147 GCF_000951045.1 Mandrillus leucophaeus | reverse complement strand
GGGAGGCCGAGGCGGGCGGATCACAAGGTCAGGAGATCGAGACCACGGTGAAACCCTGTCTCTACTAAAAATACAAAAAATTAGCCGGGCGCGGTAGTGGGCGCCTGTAGTCCCAGCTACTCAGGAGGCTGAGGCAAGAGAATGGCGTGAACCTGGGAGGTGAAGCTCGCAGTGAGCCGAGATCGCGCCACTGCACTCCAGCCTGGGGGACACAGCGAGACTCCGTCTCAAAAAAAAAAAAAAAAAAAAAAAGACTGAGTCTTGTTCTGTCCGCTAGGATGGAGTGCAGTGGCACGATATTGGCTCACTCCAACCTCCGCCTCCTGGGTTCAAGCCATTCTCCTGCCTCAGCCTCCTGAGCAGCTGGGACTATAGGCGCACATCACTACACCTGGCTAACTTCTGTATTTTTAGTAGAGATGGGGGTTTCACCGTATTGGTCAGGCTGGTCTTGAACTCCTGACCTCGTGATCTGCCCACCTCAGCCTCCCAAAGTGCTGGGATTACAGGAGTGAGCCACCGTGCCCAGCTGACTTCTATAGTTAAACACATCAGATCTGCAATGACCTTGGGACTCTACAAGCACAAAGTCTCTTTTAAAAATTTCATTGGATAGACAATTTTTAATGGAGCAGACAGGACAAAAGAAAGAACTGGGGGAAAATGATTCATACATAGTATGGGAAGATACTAATCTGAGTATGATGGCTATCTGGCAAAATGAGGATGGCCATATAAATACACCAGTCTATAAGGGTCACCATAATGATAGTCCCTGCAAGTTGGAGACTCCTAGGGACAGGAAAAGAAAAAGCACACCAAGGATCTGGATATAGTCAGTTCTGAAAAGAAGCAAAAGAGCTGAGCTGGCAACAGTTTTTCAAGGACAGTACGCTGCTAGACTGGAGGAGGATAGAGGCAGGAACAGCTTCTGGTTAACTGCTTCTAGTTGTGAGGATAGTTTCCAACTTAACGTTTTTAGCTGAAAGTCAACCTCCCAACCAGAGAATGCTGCAATTCAATTCTGTGAACCCCCTAACTAACTTACATTGACTCAAAGCCAGTATCATTTACAGCCATAAAAGTCAACATGCCTTTACTGAATGCTTATTATGAGCCTAGAATTTGGCTAAGTACTATAAATACA
>NW_012098997.1:0-1165 GCF_000951045.1 Mandrillus leucophaeus | reverse complement strand
AAGCTCCGCCTCCCGGGTTCATGCCATTCTCCTGCCTCAGCCTCCTGAGTAGCTGGGACTACAGGCACCCGCCACTACGCCCGGCTAATTTTTTTGTGTTTTTAGTAGAGATGGGATTTCACCATGTTAGCCAGGGTGGTCTCGATCCCCTGACCTCATGATCCACCCGCCTCGGCCTCCCAAAGTGCTGGGATTACAGGCGTGAGCCACTGCGCCCGGCTTAGCTAATTTTTGTATTTTTAGTAGAGATGGGATTTCACCATGTTGGCCAGGATGGTCTCGATCCCCTGACCTCGTGGTCTGCCTGCCTCAGCCTCCCAAAGTGCTGGGATTACAGGTGTGAGCCACCATACCCAGCCTAATTTTAGAACATTTTTATAACCCCTAAAATAATCCTATCAGTAGTCACATTCCATTTCTCCCTTACCTACCCTCTGGCAACCACGAGTCAATTATATAATTAATAAGCAAATTCTGGACATTTCATATAATTGAAATCATACTATATGTGGTCCTTTGCAACTGGCTTCTTTTACTTTGTTATCAGGGTTCATTCACGTTATATCATGCATCAGAACTTTGTTTCTTATTGCCAAATAATATTCCATTATATTGCTATACCACATTATGTTTATTCATTTATCAGTTGATGAACATGTGAGTTTTTTCCACTTTTTGGCTATTATGAATAATACTGCCATGTACATTTGTGCACAAGTTTTGTATACAGATGTTTTCATTTTTCTTCTATACTTGAGAGTGGAAGTGCAGGTCATATGGTAACTCCATGTTTTACCTTTTGAGGAACTGCTGGACTTCTCCAAAGTGGCTTCACTATTTTAAAATTCCGACAGCAACATATAAGAATACCAGTTTGGGGCCAGGCACGGTGGCTCACGCCTGTAATCCCAGCACTTTGGGAGGCCGAGGCGGGCAGATTGCCTGAGCTCACGAGTTCGAGACCAGCCTAGGCAACACAGTGAAACCCCGTCTCTACTAAAGTACAAAAAATTAGCCGGGCGTAGCATCGTGCACCTGTAATCCCAGCTACTCGGGAGGCTGAGTCAGGAGAATTGCTTGAACCTGAGAGGCAGAAGTTGCAGTGAGGCAAGATTGTACCACTGCACTCCAGCCCCAGCCCGGGTGACAGAGCGAGACGCCGTCT
>NW_012098996.1:0-1035 GCF_000951045.1 Mandrillus leucophaeus | reverse complement strand
CTGAGATCAGAGACTGTACCACGACACTCCAGCCTGGGCAACAGAGCGAGACCCTGTCTCAATAAATGTGTGTGTATATGTGTGTGTGTGTGTGTGTATTTTTTTTTTTTGAGATGGAGTCTCGCTCTGTCGCCCAGGCTGGAGTGCAGTGGCGCAATCTCGGCTCACTACAAGCTCCATGCCCGGCTAATTTTTTGTATTTTTCACAGGGTTTTTGTATTTAACACAGGGTTTCACTGTGTTAGCCAAGATGGTCTTGATCTCCTGACCTTGTCATCCGCCCGCCTCAGCCTCCCAAAGTGCTGGGATTACAGGTGTGAGCCACCGCACCCGGCCATAAATATATATTTTTTAAAAAGAAAGAGAAAGAGAATCTAGGGAAGAAAGCTGCCATCACCGAGCAGCAGGGTCAGGAAGTCAGTGGACGTGTCAGGGTCTCATGGAGAAAGGCAAGGGTCACTCACCTGTGCCAGCTGAGCAGGGTTGTAGAAGGGCACGGCCCCGCTGGGAGGGCCGCCTGCAGCAGGGAGGTCGCCAGGAGCCTGAGAAGCACAGAGAAGTCACCTCAGCGGGGCTGTGCTGCACAGCAGCTGGCATTTCAACTGCAGATACAGACGCCGCTTCTACGTGGGATTTACGGTACTTGTAAATAAACTACAGAAGCAGACTGAAGGCACTTCTTGCAACACCAGATTTAGTTATTTTATGGTTCATAGAAAAATGGTGAAAATCAAAGCAACGTGCAGAGCCAATGTTTTAAGCACCGGAACATGCAACAGGAAGGTGCACACGGCACTGAGGTGGCGCTGAGCGTGCGAGGCGGTTAGGAGGTGCCCACGGCTGCAGACCTAAGGCTCCAGCCATGACACGAGGCCCAGAGCTCTCATTTGCAGGCAGAAGGGTCACAGCAAGCCTTTCTGCTGAGCCACGGTGGCAGCTGGTGCCGTGACAGGCAGAAGATGAAGGGTCCGTTCGCCTCCCTCCCACACTGGCCGCAGGACCCCGCCACTGCTGCACTCGCCCCGGCCTCAAACC
>NW_012098995.1:0-3153 GCF_000951045.1 Mandrillus leucophaeus | reverse complement strand
CCTGTATTTTAGGCATTCCTGAGAACTCCTTTACCAAGAGTCACTCTGTGCTCACCACACTAGAGGGGCAAGCAGATCTGAAACTTGGCCAGCTGCCATCAAAGTTTAAAGGGACAGACTTCTCAGGATTTATAGGAGACTTTATTCAGAGTTTATTTCACTTGGCTTGGGTTGAAGAGCAAACACGCACTACCTTTCCTTATTTGAGTGAACAGCAAAACCACAATACTCAACGTGTGGCTGAAGACTCAAGGCATAATTTCCTTTAGAAAGTGGAGTCCTCTGACTTATTTAATTTCTGGTTAATAGCATGCACTGCTCTTTTCAAACTACTTTTTTAAGAATTATATAAAAATGACAGATATCTTTTTTGCTTTTGCACATAGTGTGTTTTCACACTAAAGAGTGAAATAGTAGTCAGATATTTTAGTCATGAATGAACACATTCTATGGGACCATAAGCTTCCTAATTGTTTTTGTATCTCAGTATAGAATTTACATTATGTAATGTAATCTGCATACTGAAGTACAGAAAAATTAAGAATTATAAATTAATTCATTGAATTTAAATTCATTGAATTAATTACATTTAATTCAATGAATTCAAATTCAATGAATTAATTACATTTAATTCAATGAATTCAAATTCATTGAATTACATTTAATTCAATGAGTTGCATTAATTAACAAATTAATCTCTGTACCTCAGTATACAGATTACATTGTGCTCTATGACATTTGCTTTGGAATCATAATTTTATTTCGGCTGAGAGAAAGGGAACAGATCGATGAGCAACTAACCAGTTTCTGCCACACTCGCCATCATTTAATTAAACATAAATATATATTTAAATATATATTTAATTATATATCTTATTGAATAAAACAAGCTCCTATTTTGTTCATTATCAACTTTATTGAGGAATAATTCATATATATCTTTTAACTGTACAATTTAATGAGTTTTGACAGTTAGAGATACCACTCATGCACAATCAAAATACAAAGTATTTTCATCACCTCACAAGATATTCAGAGCCCCTTTGCATTCTATTTCGCTTCAACCCTGACTGCAAGCAAACATTGATTTGCTTTTTGTCATTGTAGTTTATTTTGCATTAACATAATTGAAATTATACAAATTATACTTAATGTACTCTCATATCTCTGGATTTTTTTCCACAACATAATGATTTTAAGATTAATCCATATTGCTGCATATATCAGTAGTTTATTCCTTTCATTGCTGAGTATTAGAGCTCCATTAGACAAAATATTAAATACTGTTTATTCACTGAAGATGGAAACAGTTTTTCTCGTTTTGAACTTTCATAAATAAAATTGCTATAAATATTTATGCACAAGTCTTTGGGCAGATATATGATATTAATTATCTTGGGTAAATACATAGGCATAGAAAAATGGGGTTATGTGTTGTATATGCAGCATTTTATGAAACTGCCAAATAGTTTTTGAAAATGTTTATAGATTTGTAGCCCCATAATCAGTGAATGACACTTCCAGTTGGTTCACATTCTGGCTCATACTTGGTATTACCAATGTTTTTCATTTTAGCCATTCTAATGGTGTGTACTGGTATCTCATTGTAATTTTGATTTGTATTTCTCAGATGACTAATGATTGTGAATGTCATCTTCTATATGCATTAAGCATTTATTTGTATGTCTTCTACAGGGAAGTCTCTATTCAAACTTTTGTCCATCTTTTATTTTGATAAGATATGTTTTATTGTTTTACTTCTTTTTATGATTTTTAAGGTTCCAACCAAAAATAAATGTTGCTAGCACCAATGAGAAAACAATTTTTCTATGTTTTTCATTTAGGACTTTTATTATTTTAGCTTTTATTTTTTAGTCTATGATAAATTTAAAGTTAATTTTATGTGCAGAGTAAGGTAAGGACTGATTTCTTCCCATGCAGTTACCCACTTGTTTGAGTACAAATTATTAAAAACCACTATGGAAAACCGTATGGAGATTCCTTAAAGAACACAAAGTAGATCTACTATTTAATCCAGCAATTTCACTACTGGATATCTACCCAGAGGAAAATAAATCATTATATGAAAAAGAGACTCACACACAAATGTTTAGAGCAGAACAGTCTGCAATTGCAAAAATATGGAACCAGCCTAGATGCCCATCAATCAACAAGTGGATAAAGAAAATGTGATATATATACACATATATATTTTATATATACATATATGTGTGTATATATAAACTTGGAATACTACTTAGCCATAAAAAGGAACAAAATAATGGCACTGACAGTAACCCAGATGAAGTTGGAGACCATTATTCTAAATGAAGTAGCTCAGGTATGGAAAACTAAACATGGTATGTTCTCACTTATAAGCAGGAGCTAAGCTATGAGGATGCAAAGGTGTAAGAGTGATACAATGGATTTTGGGACCTTGGGAGAAAATGTGGAAGGGATGGTGAGGGATAAAAGACTACACATTGGATACAGTGTACACCTGTCTCTTATACACATCTAGATGTGTATAAGAGACAGGAACAAAATAATGGCACTGACAGTAACCCAGATGAAGTTGGAGACCATTATTCTAAATGAAGTAGCTCAGGTATGGAAAACTAAACATGGTATGTTCTCACTTATAAGCAGGAGCTAAGCTATGAGGATGCAAAGGTGTAAGAGTGATACAATGGATTTTGGGACCGTGGGAGAAAATGTGGAAGGGGTGGTGAGGGATAAAAGACTACACATTGGATACAGTGTACACTGTTCAAGTGGTGGGTGCACCAAAATCTCAGAAATCACCACTAAAGAACTTATCCATGTAACCAAACATCACCCGTTCCCTAAAATCTATTAAAATTAAGAAATTTACTTTCCCAATTGAATTGCCTTGGTAAGTCTGTTAACAATTAACTGGACACACACACACACACACAGGCAGACACAGAAACACACACATATATATAGTACAATAAAATGAGATATATAAAAATACCTATATTGATATAGTATAGATATCGATAGACCATAGATCTATGATAAATTTAGTCTATGATAAAGTTAACTTTATGTGCAGAGTAAGGTAAGGATTGATTTCTTCCCCTGCAGTTACCCATCATAGATCTATGATCTATCGATATCTATACTATA
>NW_012098994.1:0-2155 GCF_000951045.1 Mandrillus leucophaeus | reverse complement strand
CCTATAATCCCAGCACTTTGGGAGGCTGAGGCAGGTGGATCACTTGAGGCCAGGAGTTTGAGACTAGCCTGGCCAACATGGTGAAACGCCATCCCTACTAAAAATACAAAAATTAGCTGGGTGTGGTGGTAGGTGTCTGTAATTCCAGCTACTCAGGAGGCTGAGGCACAAGAATCACTTGAACCCAGGAGGCAGGTTGCAGGGAGCTGAGATGGCACCACTGCACTCCAGCCTGGGCAACAGAGTGAGACTCTGTCTCAAAACACACACACACACACACACACACACACACACACACGTGGATTATCTTACAGTTCTGGAGGTCAGAAGTCCAGACTGGATTTTAGGGGCTACCATCAAGGTGTCTGCGAACCTGGCTTCTTCTGGAGGCTGGAAGATAATCCCTTCCTTGGTGGTTTCTAACTTCGAGAGCTGGCTCATAGTTCCACGTCACTCCTACCTCTGCTTCCGTTTTCTAACTCTGACCCCTGCCTCCCTCTTATCAGACCCATTCTGATTACATCCAGGCCTGTGATTATCCAGGATTATCTCCCATTGCAACACCATTAACTTAATCACACCTGTGGAATCCCTTTTACCAGGTGAAGTGACATATTCGCCAGTGCTGAGGATTAGGACACGGACAGCTTTAGGGAGCAATTGTTTTGTCTTCCACAATCACTCTTCTGCTTAAGTCAGCCAGAGGTTGTGTTTGTTTTTTGGAACCAAGTATCCTGAAGACAGCAGGCTTCTGTGTATGAAAAGGTCCCCTTTGTTGGAGCTGGGGGAGGGGCATGAATGCTGTCTATGCATGTCTATGTACATTCTACACATTACCATGTACATTCTACACATTACCACGGGGAAAAGGATGGAAAGTACGCGTGCCAGCATGGTAACGTGGTTCTTTCTTTCTTTTTTGGTTTTTTGTTTTTTTGAGACAGAGTCTCGCTCTGTCACGCAGGCTGGAGTACAGTGGCACGATGTTGGCTCGCTGCAAACTCCACCTCCCGGGTTTAAGCGATTCTCCTGCCTTAGCCTCCCGAGTAGCTGGGACTACAGACGCCTGGCACCACGCCCAGCTAATTTTGTATTTTTAGTAGAGACAAGGTTTCACCATGTTGGGCAGGATGGTCTTGATCTCTGGACCTTGTGATCCACCCGCCTCAGCCCCTCAAAGTGCTGGGATTACAGGCGTGAGCCACCGCACCCAGTCTAATACGGTTATTTCATAGTGGGGAGATTATGATGGCAATTTTCCCTGGTTTGTTTACCTCTGTTTTCCACATTTTCTACTTTTGTGTTACTTTTTGCAGTTTGTGTTTTTGCATTGTAAGTTAAAAAATCTTATCAATCACAACGTAAGCGTAAATGCAGGAATAAACTGTTAGTTTTCTAAAGGAAACCAACCAGTCTGGCTGCGAATATGACATTCATCTTTGGAAAATGGTGTTGAACTTTATGCCTAGCGCATTACCAAAAGTCAAAAAGATCTTCCTGTTCACAATCTTGTGAAGATGATTTTTCTTCCACTGGCAATGTCCCTGAGTTATTGGCAAAAACACCAGAAATTATGATTCTCTCTAAGAGCTCAGAGGGTTATTTTTTTTGGGAAATAAGCTTTCTCTAACAGGGATTCTCAACCCAGGTGTAGAAAGTGTTCACCAGAACTTTTTGGCTGAACAATGACAGAGATGCAGGGTCCCAGGCCCCTCCGGCCCCACTGACTCGGGAGTAAAGACCCGGATATTATGTTTTAGAAACATTTGCAAGGTGAGTCTGCTGCAGACATCCTGTTATCCATCTTGGGAATTTGGAAACTGACTCTCTAGTCTTTAGAAATCATGCATCTATTTGTTACTGGGGCACCCACCCAGCGGAAGACACATCTGCCAAGTGCTATGGGACTGGCATAAAAACAGCACCTGTGCCTGGGTGTGCTGCTGGGGACCGTCCAGCACCGTAGTCACTGGAGAGTCTTCCCATCACGCACTGTACCCGGCTGCTCTCTTCCGGGAGGCAGGGCCCCAGAGTAAGCTTCTTACAGCAGAAATGGAAAGAACAAGAAGAGGTCTATACTTAACGTTTTAGGTTCAAACAGACCTTGGAAACCAAGGTACAGCTCACTGGCTGGGCCAGAAAAGCCTCTTGAATC
>NW_012098993.1:0-1349 GCF_000951045.1 Mandrillus leucophaeus | reverse complement strand
AGCCAGGATGGTCTCGATCTCCTGACCTCGTGATCCGCCTGTCTCGGCCTCCCAAAGTGCTGGGATTACAGGCTTGAGCCACCGCGCCCGGCCGATATCGCCATATATCTTAGCAAGGTCAAAACAGTTGTGTGATTTTTCTGAATGAATACTTCCAAAATAAAAAAGATCACTCAGACTAGAAGCCTGAACATCTGTGAGCAATGCTTATACATGTGCTTTTTAATAAACCAACATATTGGGCCAGGCACGGTGGCTCACGCCTGTAATCCCAGCACTTTGGTAGACTGAGGCAGGAGGACCACAAGGTCAGGAGTTTGAGACTAGCCTGACCAACATGGTGAAACCCCGTCTCTATTAAAAATACAAAAATTAGCTGGGCGTGGTGGCATCTGCCTGTAATCCCAGCTACTCGGGAGGCTGAGGCAGGAGAATTGCTTGAACCCAGGAGGCAGAAGTTGCAGTGAGCCGAGATCACGCCATTGCACTCCAGCCTGGGCGACAGAGCAAGACTGTCTCAAAAAAATAAAATAAAATAAACCAACATATTAAGCTTTAACAGGATTATTGATCTGAAAACCAAAACATGGTAGGAATTAGTTTATAAGTCGTATTTAGATGTATCGTCTTATAATCCTCTCAGCAAACCTGTGGGGCAGGTAGATTATGGATAACAAGTGTTCACTTCATGAATTGTCCCTGTTGATCAGGTAGAGTAAAGTAGAACTTGAATCTGGGACAGTTCTTGTGACTCTAGATTCCTGTTTTTTTTGTTTGTTTTTGTTTTGAGCAGGGGCTGGGGAAAATACCTCTCTTGTTGAAGTTCTTTAGTACTCTTTTTTTTTTTTGAGATGGAGTCTTGCTCTGTTGTCCAGGCTGGAGCAGTGGCGCAATCTCAGCTCATTGCAACTTCTGCCTCCTGGGTTCAAGCAACTCTCCTGCCTCAGCCTCCCGAATAGCTGGGATTAACAGGCACGTGCCACCATGCCAGGCTAATTTTTGTATTTTTAGTAGAGATGGAGTTTTGCCATGTTGGCCAGGCCGACTTGAACTCCTGACCTCAGGTGATCTGCCCACCTTGGCCTCCCAAAATGCTGGGATTACAGGCATGAGCCACTGCATCTGACCCATCTTTTAATAAGAGCTCAGTATATTCATACTTGATTGATCAGCATTTTCTTCATTAGAAATGAGGTGCGGTTGGCCGGGCGCGGTGGCTCACGCCTGTAATCCCAGCACTTTGGGAGGCCAAGGCAGGTGGATCACGAGGTCAGGAGATTGAGACCATCCTGGCTAACACGGTGAAAACCCATCTCTACTAAAAATACAAAAATATTAGCCAGGCGTGG
>NW_012098992.1:0-1137 GCF_000951045.1 Mandrillus leucophaeus | reverse complement strand
ACCTGTGACTATTTTGTAGCCCAGCTCCATCAGTGCCTCAGACAGAGCCCTGCAGTTGGCCACCACCTGGTGCTGATAAACTTTAAATTCCAGAGTCATAGCTTGCTTCAGGGCCACAGCAACCCCTGGACAGGAAGAGACAATAGGTCAGGAGATTAGGATAAAATCATACACAGATGATGAGTCAAACAACATTCCTGTTTTTACTCAAGCTTCCTTGCTTTTCAATGTCACCCCTTGCTTTTGGGTTGGATTACATTTTCCTCCAAAATGATATATTTAAAAATTTATTATTATTATTTATTTATTTTTTGAGATGGAGTTTCACTTCTGTCGCCCAGGCTGGAGTGCAGTGGCATGATCTTGGCTCACTGCAACCTCTGCCTCCCAGGTTCAAGTGATTCTTCTGCCTCAGCCTCCCTAATAGCTGGGAATACAATCACACGCCACCACGCCCAGCTAATTTTTGTTGGTATTTTTAGTAGAGATAGGGTTTCACTATATTGGCCAGGCTGGTCTTGAACCCCTGACCTCAAGTGATCCACCTGCCTTGGCCTCCCCAAGTGCTGGGATTACAGGCATGAACACCGTGCCCAGCCAAAAAATTTTTTATTTTTATATTTTTTGAACAGGGTCTCACTCCCATTGCGTAGGCTGGAGTGCAGTGGCATGATCACAGTTCACTGCAGCCTTGACTTCCTGAGCTCAGATGATCCTCCCATCTCAGTCTCCTGAGTAGGTGCGACTACAGGTACGTCCTACCACACCTGGCTAATTTTTTTTTTTTTTTTTTTGAGAGATGGGAGTCTTGCTCCGTCACCCAGGCTGGAGTGCAGTGGTGCAATCTCGGCTCACTGCAACCTCCGCCTCCCAGGTTCAAGCGATTCTGCTGCCTCAGCTTCCTAAGTAGCTGGGACTACAGGCATGTGCCACCATGTCCAGCTAAGTTTTGTATTTTTCAGTAGAGACAGGGTTTCACTATATGTTGGCCAGGCTGGTCTGGAACTTTTTTTTTTTTTTTTTTTTTGAGGCAGAGTGTTGCTCCATTGCCCAGGCTGGAGTGCAGTGGCGTGATCTCAGCTCACTGCAAGCTCCGCCTCCTGGGTTCATGCCATTCTCCTGCCTCAGCCTCCCGAG
>NW_012098991.1:0-1074 GCF_000951045.1 Mandrillus leucophaeus | reverse complement strand
ATTAAAAAAAATTTTTTTTTGTAGAGACGAAGTTTCACCATGTTGCCCAGGCTAGTCTCGAACTTCTGGCCTCAAGTGATCTGCCTGCCTCAGTCTCCCAGAGTGCCGGGATTACAGGTGTGAGCCACCATACCCAGCCCTCTATTTTAGCATTAATGTTGATCAGTTCTTGTATCTAAATCACAAAAGGAAGGAAGGGAGTATAATGTGGTGTGTCTGACCTCCTGTCCCATCATAGCTGGAAACAAAGTTTTTAAAGTTTTTCTGGGGTTCCCTTTGCCAAGAAGGGTGTTCATTTAGTGGACCCTTAGGAAACAATCAAAATATCTATGAGACAGAGGATGGATAAACAAATTGTGGTGTTTTCAGGAAACAACCCCGCCCCCCCCAAAAAAAACACACGATGGAATGTTATACAGCAATGAAAAGGAAAAATACTGTTATATATAGCAACCTGAATGAATCTCCGTCATTAGGTTAAGAAGCGACAGCTAGACACTTAAGAGTTTATATTGCATACTTCCATTTTTATGAAATTCAAGAACATACAAAATTGAGTGACAATAACAGAGGCTATGGGAAGAGTGGTTACCTCTGGGGGAGATACTGACCAGCAAGAGGCATGAGAAAATTTTCTGGGATGCTGGAAATGTGCTCCTTAATCTGGGTAGTGGTTGCAGGAGTTTATGCATATGTAAAAATTCATCAAGCTGCATATTTAAAATTAAGATTGATGCACTTGACACAGTTAGGGAAGAAAGAAAGAGAGAGAAAAGGAGAGAGGAAGTAAGGAATAAAGGAAAGAAGGAGGAGGGAGTGGAGGAGAGGAGGGGGAGAAAGAAAAACAAAAGAAAGAGAAAGGAGGCAGGCAAGGAGGGAAGAAGGAAAGAAGAAGAAAGAGAAAGAGGGTGAGAAAAAGAAAAAAGGAAAGACAGATTGTGCTCATAGTCACATTTCCTGGAAGCAGAGGCCCAAATGTGAACCTAGGTTAGGGTTGCCAGATCTGGAAATAAATTCCAGGACACCGTGTGTGTGTGTGTGTGTGTGTGTGTGTGTGTGTGTGTGTGTGTGTGT
>NW_012098990.1:0-1617 GCF_000951045.1 Mandrillus leucophaeus | reverse complement strand
GACTCCATCTCAAAAAAAAAAAAAAAAAAAAAGAATTCCTTTGTTATTTTATCATGCTTCAAGGTCCGGGAAAGTCTTAGGCAAAACTCTTGCTGGGCTTTTGTTACATTCCACCCTTGTTTAAGGGCACTGGCTAGCTTTTTCACCTTTTAATATGAAACTCAACCACTCAGTACTGAAACAGTTTTATTACGGAGGCCTGCGTTAGACCCCGCCTGCCACAGTAAGTGCTTCTGGAGAACAAAACCAGGTAGATACATAGATCTAGTCTTAATCCCTCAAATTGACACCTTTTTCAGTTTTTTCATCTGAACAAGAGATGTTTCTGAGTTGATAAACTTGCAATGTGTCCCTTTATTTTCCTTCACTTTCCTTCACTTTTAATTTCATTGGTATGCCTGTGTGTTTGCCTTGTAGACGTGTAGTTGGTGACCACCTCTCCAGATGCTGAGGTGCCTGTATCATTGGCACAGGCCAGTACTGAGCTGTAGGTGGAATAGGCTGTGCCTTCTGAAGCAGTATCTATTTACAATGAAGTTGCAGTCTCCCGAATTCCAGTCACTTTTCACAGAAGGATTGAAGAATCTGACAGGTGAGAGATTAGGATACCTTTTCTTGATCTGGAAACCTGTATAAATGGAGAAGTAGAGGGTTAACTTTTTAAGCCTACATTTGGATATTTTCTTTGTTGTTTTAATTATTTTTTAAGAAAAAAAAAAAATAAGTAGAAGGTCTCTCTGTGTTGCCCAGGCTGGTCTCAAAGTCCTGGGCTCAATCCTTGGCTTCCCAAAATGCTAGGATTACAGGTGTGAGCCACGGTGCCCCGTCTGTATGTTTTCATTGTTGGAAGAAAGGCTTGGCTGGGTGTACCCAGCCTGTAATCTCTTGGGAAGGCCAAGGTAGGAGGATTGTTTGAGCCCAGGAGTTTGAGGCTGCAGTGAGCTATGATCATGCCACTCTAGCTTGGGCAACAGAGTGAGACCCTGTCTCAACAACAACAACAACAAAAAAATTAAAAAAGAAAAGCTTACATATGGGTGATCCAAAAATATAGCTAAATCACTGGAAAAGGCAAGAAGTTGACTGCAATAAAAAGCATGACTTTTCTGTATGCTGTGCGAAGTACTTTCCATACATTACAGGACTGGTCCTACTGACTTAATGAGTACGTACATTTTGACTTGTTATGTGGAAAAGGAAACAGATTCTTAGGCATGTGAAGTGCTTTGCCTGTGTTTCTGTAACTGCTAACTAGAGAGCTGGGTTTCAAACTTATGCAGTCTGATTTCAGAGCCCAGCTTGTAACCACCAAGATCTGTTTCTTTCCTAGGTATAAGTGCTTTCATTGAGAACTGAAGGAAGAAGGAAATAGGAGTTACCTCCATTGTGCATGTTGCAAAACCTGTCTGGAAGGAGCATAGGAAATGGCTTTAGCTAAGCGCCTGACTCCAGTAGTTTCTTGCTGTTGCCACAGTTTTATTAGTATTGGTTCTTAATGTCATCTACTGATGTTGCTATAAAGCAGCCACACAGTAGCATTGCAAAGCCTGTGGGAATTTTAGTAGCACCTTCATAAATATATTTAGTAGTATATGTAGAAATATGACCTAAACAGCA
>NW_012098989.1:0-1251 GCF_000951045.1 Mandrillus leucophaeus | reverse complement strand
ATTCTTGTTTCTACATTTTTTAATGATTGCCATTCTAACTGGCATGAGATGGTATCTCATTGTGGTTTTGATTTGCATTTCTTTAATGACCAGTGATGATGAGCTTTTCTTACATATTTGTTGACTGCATAAATGTCTTCTTTTGAGAAGTGTTTGTTCATATCCTTTGCCCACTGTTTGAAGGTTTTTTGTTTGTTTGTTTGTTTTTTTCTTGTAAATGTGTTTAAGTTCCTTGTAGATTCTGGATATTAGCCCTTTGTCAGATGGATAGATTGCAAACATTTTCTCCCATTCTGCAGGTCACCTGTTCACTCCGATGATGGTTTCTTTTGCCGTGCAGAAGCTCTTTAGTTTAATTAGATCCCATCAGTCAATTTTGGC
This sequence comes from Mandrillus leucophaeus, assembly GCF_000951045.1. Lineage (NCBI taxonomy): Eukaryota > Metazoa > Chordata > Mammalia > Primates > Cercopithecidae > Mandrillus > Mandrillus leucophaeus. Next base: position 870 of record NW_012098989.1, on the reverse strand, counting down.
TTTGGTTGCAATTGTTTTTGGTGTTGTAATCATGAGGTCTTTTCCTATGCCTATGTCCTGAATGGGATTGCCTAGATTTTCTTCTGGGATTTTTATGGTTTTACGTCTTACCTTTAAGTCTTTAATCCATCTTGAGTTCATTTTTGTATAAGGTGTAAGGAAGGGGTCCAGTTTTCGTTTTCTGCATATGGCTCGCCAGTTTTCCCAGTACCATTTATTAAATAGGGAATCCTTTCCCCATTTCTGGTTTTTGTCAGGTTTGTCAAAGATCAGATGGTTGTAAATGTGTGGCATTATTTCTGATGCCTCTGTTCTGTTTGATTGGTCTATATCTCTGTTTTGGTACCAGTACCATGCTGTATTGGTTACTGTAGCCTTGTAGTATAGTTTGAAGTCAGGTACATGATGCCTCCAGTTTTGTTCTTGGATATACAAGCTCTTCTTTGGTTCCATACGAAATTCAAAGCAGTTTTTTCTAATTCTGTGAAGAAAGTCAGTGGTAGCTTGAAGGGGATAGTATTGTATCTATAAATTACTTTGGGCAGTATGGCCATTTTCATGATATTGATTCTACTTGCCCATGAGCATGGAATGTTTTTCTATTTGTTTGTGTCCTCTCTTATTTCCTTAGCAGTGGTTTGCAGTTCTCCTTCAAGAGGTCCTTCACAACCCTTGTAAGTTGGATTCCAGGATATTTTATTCTCTTGGTAGCAATTGTGAATGGCAGTTCACCCATGACTTGGCTCTCTATTATTGGTATATAGTAATGCTTGGAATTTTTGCATATTGATTTTGTATCCTGAGACTTTGCTGAAGTTGCTTATCATCTTAAGGAGATTTTGGGCTGAGACGATGGGGTTTTCTAAATAT
>NW_012098988.1:944608-969020 GCF_000951045.1 Mandrillus leucophaeus | reverse complement strand
AAGAGCGATACTCCGTCTCAAAAAAAAAAAAAAAAAAAATCAGAAAATATAAACTTTCATGTGTGTTCAGGTAATATATATGTATTTTTAAAGCTAAGACCAACAAAAAGAGTTTTGAAGAGAGAAGTATATGGTAGGGCTAGAAGAGGGAAAAGTTTTTGACCAAGAACAAGGGAGGGAGGGAGGCAGACACCAATATGACAAAAAGTGCAACATTTACCAAGGAGGGAGAGAAAGCAGAGCAACTGAAGTTGTATAACAGAGAGAATCATATGTAAACAAAGCTCCCTCAAATATTAACAGAGAAACATAAGTACAGTAGTAGGGAAGTCCAAGTAGGGTAGTACCAAACAAAAGAGTGCCTAGATGATTTAGATCAGGATACATGTCCAGGTCTAAGTGAGCTTTATTCTTTCATTGAAATAATGACTTCCAGAAGTGATTTGGGGAGCACTATTGGTAATGTTTAAAGAACACTGGAGGTAAATGCCAAAATACAGCTAAAGACTTTTATGGTATCTTCGTGGCAAGATGAAGACATTTGCACTAGATGATAACATAGGCCAATTGGCATCTGAAAATCAAAGAGGGCTATTTATCGGATTGGGAATAATTAAGCAAAAGTTTTTGGTGATATGATATAAGGCATTGCATTCAGTCATGTGCTCTTTTCCTTTCTTCTCAGCCAAAAATTTAGCTGCATTGAGTTTTAACATTTAACTAGATGTAAACATTTCACAAATCTGAAAGGACTAATTAGCATGCTGAGTGATAGAAACATTGTCAACAGAACTTGACAGGTTAACCCAAATAGGCTAAAGTTAATATCATTAAACACAAGTAAAAATAAACATAAAATCCTATATTTGAGCCAGGCGTGGTGGCTCACACCTGTAATCCCAGCACTTTCGGAGGCTAAGGTGGGCTGATTACGAGGTCAGGAGGTCGAGACCATCCTGGCTAACGCAGTAAAACCCCATCTCTACTAAAAATACAAAAAAAAAAAAAATTAGCCAGGCATGGTGGTGGGTGCCTGTAGTCCCAGCTACTCGGGAGGCTGAGGCAAGGAGAATGGCGTGAACCCAGGAGGCAGAGCTTACAGTGAGCCGAGATTGCGCCACTGCACTCCAGCCTGGGTGACAGAGCGAGACTCTGTCCCCCGCCCCCCGAATATCCTATATTTCAGATCGGTAAATCAGTATCTTATCAATAGAAAGAAGAAATCTTATTAAACACTAGTTCAGGTGAAAATGACCTAGATATTTACTTGGTTGACTGATCGGTATGACCAGAGAGTTGACAGAAAAGCAAATGCAATTCATTTTTTTCCTTCTCAGGTAGATAGACTTGTTTTATTGAATGATTGATTTGTATAATGGATGAAGCCACTAGGTACAGACAAGAGAGGGGATTATTTATTTGTTATTTATTTCTTGGTTTAGCCTTGATGATCTCCTCCTCCTTGGTCTGGAGATGCTCCCTGTGGTACTTACTTGCTCCTTTGAACTTAGACTTAAGAGCCTCAGCCTAGTCAGCTAGAAGCTCTTATAGGCCTTCAGCATGTGGACTTGTTCGATGAGAATCCACTCGTTTTTGAACACGTTTCCCTTTGTGTTCAAGTATGGGCTATGAAACACGTGGGGTTAAACTAGATCCACAGCATTTTCTGAGCAGCAGGTGCAGAAATCTCATCCTTCACATTCAAGTTAACTTCTTGGACAGTCAAGCATTGACAGTCCCCTTTTGCTTACCTATACTCATATGGCTGCCCTTTCAAGGGGACAAGGTGTTTTTCTGGCATCAATCCTAGAATGAACAGTCACAGGCTTGCTGGTGTTCAGGCCATCTTTGGTCAGCTTCTGGATCTGCTGATAGACATTGGTTTCAGTGATTACATTGGTCTTGCCCAGGTCTAACCAGTCCTCCTTTTAACAGCAGAGGACTCTGGAGATGAGCCTCTTCTGAAGCTTCATGGCTGTTGTTCATTTTTCAAGAAGCAGTTTAGTGACCATATTCCAACAGATGCTCATCCTGTTGTACCCATGCAGTGACTCATATTCTAAGGGTCCAGCCATCTAACACACACTTAGACCTAGGGCCTCCCAGAAGTAGGCGACCAGTGCTACATGGTAATAAGAGACAAATAAGTACTTTAAAAGGTTTTGTCCACTATTTTGTCACATTTGTATTTTATTTCAGGTGTCACATTTTTGTTATGTATATATTTTAATTTTGGCACTACGTTTTTGAGACATTGACAACTGTAGGATAAGTGGGTGAAGGAGAGGTTTATTTATTTCAATGCTTGTGTTATAGAGTCGTAAGATTTAGAAACGCTTAAGTGTCGAAAAAATTGATGCAGAAAATCCTTTTTAACAACCTTGCTAGGCAGCTGTTATTACTCCTTTTGTGAGGTTGAAAAACGAAATCTAAGAGAGGTCAAGTTATTCACCTACAGTTGCACAGCTAGTTAGTGGCAGAGTCAATATTTGAATTCATGCAGCTTTGACTCTAAAAATCCAGGTTCTTTCTAATATATCATTCATCTCATTGTATTCAAATAAATGCTCTCTTTTTCTGATTTGTTAATGTTAAAATATGAAAAGAACTATTAGGATACAAAAATTTAAAATGCGTTTAGTGATTCTTATGAACTTATCTGTATTAAAAAATGAAAATATAGTAAACAAAATATTCAATTTGATAAAAAGTAAATACTCCTATGTACAATATTGAAATTTATTTCTTAGTCCTCTAAATATGACTGTGTTTCTTCTAAATTATTCTCTATAGCCTGGAACTTTATTACATATAGTCCTAATAAAAGCATGTGAAATTACAGCTTTCAAAATGAATATAGTTTTGTGACTGAATGAAAGATTACTGTATATCAGCTTAATGCATGCTAAGAAAACTGTACATAATTCACTTTCAATAGGCTCAAGGAAATAGCAATAAACAAACATATTAATTTCATATGATGATGGATATATATACACACAAGTATATTTCATAGAAAATAAAATGAACAGGAAATTGAAAATCGTATTTTAGACTGTGTGGTGTCTCTGGAGACATAATCACAAATACCAAAAACTTGTATCTAAAGTCACTGTAATAGCCACTTCAATTGACAAATATTGGTTTGTGATCCATTTAAATGCACATTTTAATGAAAAATTATGAATAATAATTTGAATATTTCCCTCACCTACCAAAATACAACATGGCCATCTCCCTAGATACTGGTAATCATCCTTAAAGTGGGGGTACAATATTGCATGAACTTTTCTACATCTGTTTCAAACACCTCCCCGCTGCCACCACCACCAACGTCAACAAGATACTTCTACAATGATCGATAGTTTGGACACTCATTACTTGGTCAGCATCCTTGGACTCCAGGAGTTCCTGGACTGCTGAGGAAAAAATGCTCAGTATTCAGTGTGAAAACCCTGGTTGTCTGCATCTTAGAGGAATCTGTATTTGGTCTTGATTTCAGCTTAATACAATCCAATGGCTGGAAACAGGACTGCTGAACTAACAGCCAACACCAACATGTCCTTCACCTGGAAAAGGGTCATGCGGGTATTAGGTTAAGGTGTTGGGAGAAGAGTGATGAAGGTAGGTTTCTGTAATCTGTGAAGTTCATTGGCAAGGGCTAAAATGCTGGCTGGAAGCAACAGGAATATGATCTTAAATAAACCTAGTGGGGAAGAGAAGTATTTTAAAACATTCTTCAGGTCTTTGATTTCTCTTACCCTCCTTTCCTCTAAGAAATCTAGATTAATGGATGAAATTTTGTGATTATTTTTTGTTTTCCTATACTTTTATTATCTTCATTCTTATACCTTGGATCTGAAGAGGAGATTTTAAATGAATGAATGATGTTATGAGCTATGTAATGCCATAGTTAAGAATGTAGGCTTTACCAGAGACAGTCTGGGTTTGAATCCTTTCTTTGTATTCTATTCAAGGCAATTTTCTGGGCACTAGGAATGCAGCCACAAATGAAACAGACAAAAATCCCTGCTTTCACAAACCATACTTACTAGCTTTAGGACACTAACTGGTCTGTAACTCAGCTTCCTCTGCAGTAGGAATCATAAGTGTCCCTACTTCTTCGGCCTGATTGAAGTGTTAAGAGAATCGAGGCACAAAATAATGCTTAGAACTAAGCTTTGCACACAGAAAGCATTTAGTAAATGTTAACTATTACATGTAAGACTGTATTTTCCCCTTTGTTTTCTGTTAATTTGAATTGTGAAGTATAAGCATAGCAGAATCTCTGGAAGCTTCTGCACACAGCCCTTTTCTCAGCCCCTGCTTTCAGATGATCCCAAACTTAGACACAGCCCTTCATTGATGATAGTTGCTCCACATGCCTTCTCTCACGCTGTGGCTTTCATTTCACTTTTTAGTAGGATCTTTTAATAAAAAGAAGTTCTTAATTTTAATCTAGGTCAATTTCTCAATCTTAATGGGTTTTTTTTTTGTTTTTTTTTTTTTTTGTATTCTGGCTATGAAATTCTTCACTACCCCAATATCATGAAGACATCCTTCTATATCTTCTAAACCTTTATTTTTCACTCTCACATTGAGAGTTACAGTCCATCTGTAACCGATTTTTGTGTGTGGTGAGAGATAGAGAAATGTTTCCGATTTTTTACATAGGAATGTATCATTGACTGTGCTAGGCAGAATGATGGCCCCACAAAGATGTCCATGTCCTGATCACTGGAGACTGTGAATATGTTACCTTTCACGGCAAAGAAGACGTGGGCAGATGTGATCTTGAGATAAGGAGATTATCTTAGATCATGTCAGTGGACCCAACCTAATTAAACGGGTTCTTAAAATGGAAGAAGAATTTCACACTGTAGTAAGAGGGGACTGTGACTAGGGAATGACAGAGAGATGTAACTTTGCTCACTGTGAAGATGGAGAAGGGGGTCATGATCCAGTGTGGCACATAGTGGGAACGTGAGTGGTCTTTGTAAGTTGGAAAGAGCAGGGAAATAATTCACTCCTAAAACCTCCAGAAAACAACAGAGCTCTACGAACACTTTGATATTAGCCCTGTGAGACTTGTGCTATACTTCTGACCTAACACTAAAATAGTAAACTGATGCTGTTTTAAACCACCAAGTTTGTGGTTATTTGTTGCAACAGCTATAGAAAATTTATACATTGGCCTGGCATTATTTATTAAAGAAACTATCTTTATCCATTGCTCTTCAGTTACTTTTGTCACAATTGCATAGTCTGTTTCTGCATTTTTTAGTCTGTTTCAATAGCCTGACTGTGTTTTTGTGCCAGTACTACACTCTTAATTTCTGTAGCTTTACAATAGGACTTGGTACTCAGTAGAGCAGATTCTCTTCTGGTGTTCTCCTTTAACAGTGACTTGACTATACTTGCCTTGATATAAATGATGTCATCAGCTTGTCTATTTCTTAATAACAACAAAAATAACTTATTGGGATTTGGGCTAGGATTATATTGTCTCCACGGGTCAATTCCAGAAGTTGACATTTTTATAATACTGATTTAACAAATCTATTTGTGTTATATTCTTTAATTTACTTGATTGTCCTTAATTTTTCATAATAATGCTTATAGTTTTTTTATGCAGAGGCCTTGTACATACATGTTGTGTTATATATTTCTAAGTGTTTAACATTATTTGATTATGTTGTAAATGACATATTTATTTTTTTCTTCTTTGGCTAGAGTATAGAATTGATTTTTGTATACTGGCTTCATATCTAGTATCTTTGCTAATACACTTACAAATTCTAAAACTACTTGTAAGTCTTTTGCAGTGTTTACACATACAACCATACGACTTTAAATAATTTTTTTTAAAAAATAACAAACATAACTTCTTATTACTGTATTTTTATGTCTCAAGGTATTAGGATTACTGTTGGTAATGTGGAACTAGTCACAGTTTTTTAAAAATATAGAGTCCATCAATAAACAAAAGTTATTGCCATGCTTTCAGTCAATACATATGAAACTCATGCTATTTCAGTTGTAGCATTGCTTCCATTATAAATATATCTGCAATTTGTTAATTAGTAGGTTGGCAATTAGAAATTAATTTTCATCAATTCAGAAAAGGATAAGGCTAAATTTATCTTTCTTCTCACAGTTAAAAGGCAGACAGTTAAATAGCATTAGAAAGCTTAAGAGGAGGCTGGGCATGGTGGCTCACATCTGTAATCCCAGCACGTTGGGAGGCCAAGGTGGGCAGATCACTTGAAGTCAGGAGTTCAATACTAGCCTGGCCAACATGACGAAACCCTGTCTCTACTAAAAATACAAAAATTAGCCAGGCATGGTGGCACATGCCAGTAATCCCAGCTGCTCAGGAGACTGAGGCAGAATTACTTGAACCCGAGAGCTGGAGGTTGCTGTGAGCCAAGATTGTGCCATTGTGCTCCAGCCTGGGCGACAATGCAAGACTCCATCACAAAAAAAAAAAAAAAAAAAAAAAAAAAAGGTTAGGAGGTATAGTCACCAACTTCTTGTAGCTTATCTCAACTAAAACCATTATTACTTCATTGAATTAACCTTTTAGCCAGCCTCCCTTTTTCTAAGCCTTTATGGTGTTTCTTCATAATGTTAGAAAGGTACTATTTTCCTTTTTAAATAGACTTTATTTTTTACCGAAGTGTTTAGGTTCACAGAAACACTGAGCAGAAAGTACAGTTCCCCCATTGTCTCTCTTCTACCTGCCCCACAGACAGCCAGGAAAAGTCCATGTTGCAGTTGAAGTCTGAAGACCACCTACTGACAGAATTCCCTTTTGTTTGGGGGAAGTCAGTTGTTTTTTCTATTAAGGCCTTCAACTAATTGTACGAACCCAACCCACACTATGGAAGACAATGTGCTTTATTCAAAATCTACCAATTTAAATGTTGATCTCATCCACAAACACCCTTTTGGAAATATCCAGAATAACGTTTGACCAACTATCCAGATACTGTGGCCCAGAAGGGTTGATACAGAACATTAACCATCACAAGCTCACTCCTTGTCACTGTGGCACTCATACCCATCTCCTCAACCGTACTTAATCTTCAAATAAGGACAATAGCAAAGTTATACCTCTACCTAACATGAGGCATGGAATTATGTGGATACAACTGAAAATGCACCAATCCTTTCCCCAGAAGAAGATGAAAGTCTTTGGCTGATGTTTACTCTTCTTGACGTCCTGTAACTTAAACACTATGATGCAACATTAATACTACTTAAATACTGTGATATAAAGTCAATATATCTTATGCTACATGATAAGGTGACAAGAAAGGAAAAATATTTGCTTTGTACACACACATACAAATGTATTTATAATAAAAATGAGGAAATATGACAATTATAGGTCTGGTTTTGGTAACTGGTCATGTGGTCATACCTCGTATTTGTAACTACCTTCTTCCACTCTACCTCCAATATTCCCTTTTCCTCAGCAAGTCGCTCAGTTGGCTGTGATTCTTTACCTAGTGAGGTAACATAAACCTTTGAAGGATTTAATGTTATTTGATTAGATTGAAAAAGACATATTCAATTTTTTTTCTAGCATATGGAATTTATTTTTATGTATTGGTTCTGCATCCAATATCTTAGTAAATGCATCTATTAATTAAAATATTATCTCTCTTTCTTTGGAAGTTTTACATGTATAGCCATGTTATCTGTGAATACTGACAGTTTTAATTCTTCTTTTCCTGACCTTATTATTATTTATGTCATTATCTTGCTTTATTGCACTAGCTAGAACTTCTAATAGAGTGCTCAATAAAAGTAGTGAGAACAGGTACTTGTCTTGTGCATGATATTGAAGAAAAACTTTTAATATTTTCACATGAATTATAATGTTTGTTGTATGTATTTTAGAACTATTGTTTTAAATCAAATTTGGAAGTTCTCATCTATCCCTAGTTTGCTGGGAGTTTGTTTTTTAAATTGTATTTTATTTTTACATAACTGTAATTAACATGTAGTTGTAAGAAATAATGTAGAGAAATCCTACGTTTTCTTTACCAGTTCCCTTCAATCGTAATATTAAAAAATGATGGTACCAAAAAAAAAATGGCAGTTAGGAGGCGGGACTAACTTGCAGTTCCCAAATGGATGGACAGAACAGCATATGGAGACTCACATTGTGAACTTTTGCTCTAAGAATTATCACAGGACTATATCAGGAGTGCCACGAGAATCCACAGACCCTGTAAAGGAAGTGGATTGGCACTGCAGGTTCCGGAGACGGCTGAAAAAATGTGAGTGCCCCAAGTGTGAAAGTGTGAAAGGGGGATCGTCTGCCCCCAAACACACATCCTCACTGGGGGACCTGAAGGTCCAAATCATGGGAGAAGTATTTGACCTTACCTGGAGACAAATGTACAGAGCCTTACCTGGAGACAAATTTACAGAGCCGAGTGAAATACAGGGGTCCCTACTTCTAAGCAGCGGGAACAGCCCTGTGGGCACTCTTGGTCCCCAGGAAAGCCATTTCTGACTTTGCTCACGGGGGTCCTTAGGGTGGGCTGCCTGTGAAATTGGGGGAAAGACCACAGGGAGAAGGAAATTTCCAGCTGAACTTTGTAACAATTTTAACCCAATGTGAGGTTTTTGGGACAGAACCTGGAGAAAGGGGCGAACCGAGGGTGCAGACCCAGCACAGAAGCTGCGGCAGGTGGGGAGGCAAGAAACCTGAAAGCCCTGCTTGTGTTCTCAGTGGAGGGGCTTGTAGCCTGGGACACGTTCTCAGCCCTGCTCACTGGCTGCCTGGTTATAAACTTGGTGCTGTCGTGGGGGCAGGGTGGGAGTGAGACTGGCCTTTTGGGCTGTGTGGGAACTGGGTAAGGCCTGTAACCACTGACTTTCCCCCACTTCCCTAGTGAACTGCATGACACAGCACAGACAGCCTTAATCTCCCTGGGAACATAACTCCATTGGACTGAGAACCACACCCTCATCCCCCACAGCAGCTGTAGCAAGCCCCGCCCAAGGAGAGTCTGAGCTCAGACACCCCTAACCCTGCCCCCACCTGATGGTCTTTCTCAATCCACCCTGGTAGCCAGAGATAAAGAACATACTCTGCTGGGAGCTCTATGGCCCCACCCACCACCTGAGAAACCTAAATCCTTATCCAGGTGTCACTAGGGAAAGCCTGTATCCGCCTTCCCTATACTACCTACAGCTGATGCTCTCTTGTAAGCACCAACTCCTGGCTGGAGGCCAACCAACACCAAACTTATCCAGACAACCCTAGGGCAAACTTGTATCCTCCTTGTGCTATTGCTGTTGAAAGACCTGAAGACAGATCACATCACAGCACCCTTTGCAGACACTCCCTAGTTCCAGCCCAGAACTTGGAAGCTCCACTAGGTGGAGAGACTCAGAAGAGAAATAACAATCACTGCAGTTAAGCTCTCAGGCAGCCCTATCCCTAGGGGAAGGGGGAACAGCATCACATCAAGGGAGCACCCTGTGGGATAAAAGAATCTTAACAGCAGCCTTTGAGCCCCAGATCTACCCTCTGACATAGTCTACCCAAATAAGAAAGAACCAGAAAAACAATTCTGGTAACATGACAAAACAAAGTTGTTTTTTTTTTGTCACCCCCAAAAGATCACACCAGCTCACCAGCAATGGATCCAAACCAAGAAGAAATCTCTGAATTGCCAGGGAAAGAATTCAGAAGGTCGATTTATTATTTTATTTTATTTTATTTTATTTTATTTTATTTTATTTTATTTTATTGAGAAGGCATCTTACTCTGTCCCCCAGGCTGGAATATAGTGGTGCAATCTTGGCTCACTTCAAACTTTGCCTCCCGGCTTCAAGTGATTAGCCTGCCTCAGCCTCCTGAGTAGCCACAATACTCAGCTAATTATTGTATTTTTGATAGAGACGGGGTTTTGCCATGTTGGCCAGGCTGATCTCAAACTCCTGACCTCATGTGATCTGCCTGCCTTGGCTTCCCAAAGTGCTGGGATTACAGGCATGAGCCACCATGCCTGGCCCAGAAGGTCGATTATTAAGCTACTCAAGGAGGCACCACAGAAGGGTGAATATCAACTTAAAGAAATCTTAAAAATGTTACAGGGCATGGATGGAAAAATTTCCAGATAAGTAGATGGCATAAATAAAAAAAAATCACAACTTCTGGAAATGAAGAACACACTTAGAAAAATGCGGCTGGGCGCAGTGGCTCACGCCTGTAATCCCAGCACTTTGGGAGGCCGAGGTGGGCGGATCACAAGGTCAGGATATCAAGACCACAGTGAAACCCCGTCTCTACTAAAAACACAAAAAATTAGCCGGGCGCGGTGGCTGGCGCCTGTAGTCCCAGCTACTCGGGAGGCTGAGGCAGGAGAATGGCGTGAACCAGGGAGGCGGAGCTTGCAGTGAGCCGAGATCGCGCCACTGCCCTCCAGCCTGGGTCACAGAGCGAGACTCCGTCTCAGGAAAAAAGAAAAGAAAAGTGCAAAATACACTGGAAATTCTCAGCAATAAAATTGAACAAGTAGAAGAAAATAGTTCAGCGCTGGAAGACAAGGCTTTTGAATCAACCCACTCCAACAAAGAAAAAAGAATTTAAAAAATGAACAAAGCCTCCAAGAAGTTTGAGATTATGTTACATGACCAAACCTAAGAATAATCGGTGTTCTCAAAAAAAGAATAGAAATCTAAAAGTTTGGAAAACTTATTTTAGGGAATATTTGAGGAAAACTTCCTTGACCTTGCTAGAGATCTAGACATCCAAATACAAGAAGCTCAAGGAACACCTGGGAAATTCATTGCAAAAAGATCATCACCTAGCACATAGTCATCAGGTTATCTAAAGTCAAGACAAAGAAAATAATCTTAAGAGCTGTCAGGCAAAACCAGCAGGTAGCCTATAAAGGAAAACCTGTCAGATTAACAGCAAATTTCTTCACAGAAACCCTACAAATTAGAAGAGATTGGGGTCCTATTTTTAGCCTCCTTAAACAAAACAATTATCAGCCAAGAATTTTGTATCCAGCAAAACTAATCTTTATAAATGAAGGAAAGATACAATGTTTTTCAGGTAAACAAATGCTGAGAGAATTCATCACTACCAAGCCAGCACTACAAGAACTGCTAAAAGGAGCTCTAAATTTTGAAACAAATCCTTGAAATACACCAAAATAGAACCTCCTTAAAGCGTAAATCTCACAGGACCTATAAAACAAAAACACAGGACCTATAAAACAAACAACAACAGCAGCAACGTATTCAGGCAGCAAATAACACAATGAATAGAATAGTACCTCACATCTCAATACTAACGTTGAATGTATTAATAAATGGCCTAAATGCTCCACTTGAAAGATACAGAATGGCAGAATGGATAAGAATTCACCAACCAAGTATCTGCCATCTTCAAGAGGCTCACTTAACACATAAGAACTCAAATAAACTTAAGGTAAAGGGGTGGAAAAAGCTATTCCATGCAAATGGACACCAAAAGCAAGCAGGAGTAGCCATTCTTACATCAGACAAAACAAACTTTAAAGCAACAGCCATCAAAAAAGACAAGGACATTATATAATGATAAAAGGACTAGTCCAACAGGAAAATATCACAATCCTAAATATATATGCACCAAACACTGGAGCTCCCAAATTTATAAAACAATTACTACTAGACCTAAGAAATGAGGTAGCAAAACAATAATAATGGGGGACTTCAATACTCCACTGACAGCACTAGACAGGTCATCAAGACAGAAAGCTTTAAGGAGGATCAATTCATTCTAAAAATGTTTATGTAGTCAATAGCAAATTCATTTCTTTTGATTTTTAAAATATGTTGTGAAAATTGAGGGACTAAAAAGGAACTTCTACTGATAAAACATTTAGTAGATCTATACCTAGGTTATCAAGGCTACAGATAAAAACATTACTTTTTCCAAAGTGTTTATTTTACAAACTACTTCTCTAGGGAGCACTTACTAGAACAATCAATAGTAATAATAGCGTTCACTTACTCTTGGACCAAAATTAGCAAGTTTTATCTCATCATTTGAAGAATGATTATGGATACTGTAATACTGATAAACTTTTGAAGAAGACTAAGACTGTTTTTAGGAACTTCCATGTTAATTCAAGTAAATACTATTATCCTAAGCATAATCATCTGTTTCCTGATTCCCAAATTTGAACATGTCTGATAACTAGGCACATACTTACAGGATTGTTCTGGAATTTTGGTCACAGTAAACATTAGCGTCATCACACCTGAAATTGAGAACATCCTTCTTGGTGTTTGTTGAGCTTCTTATATTTGTAAACTGATGTTTTCCACCAAATTTGGAGGGATTGGAGCCATTACCTCTTCAAATATTTTCTCTGCTCCATTTCTCCATTTCTCTCTCTCTCTCTTTGTGACAACAAGGATATATAGATCCCTTGATATTATCCCACACGTTGCTGAGGCTCTGTCCATTCTTATCTCAATCTTTTTTTCTTCTCTATTATTGTGATTAGATAATTTCTATTGATTTGTCCTCAATCCCGAGAACCTCAATCTCCAGATTTCTTCTGAAATCTTGAATCTGTTAAGTGCATCTTCAAACTTTTCATTTCAGCTATTGAATTTTTCAGTTCTAGAATTTCCACTTGAATAACATGGGTAAATTTTAGCTCATCTGGATTGACCATAAGTTTATCTTCAGAGATACTTACCCTTGGTCAAAGCTATAGAATTTATTAACTAATGATAAAAGATATTTTCTAACCATCTAAAGATGAAAGAAGCATTAGAAACGTGAATGTTGGCTGGGCACGATGCTCACACCTGCAATCCCAGCACTTTGGGAAGACAAGGCTGGTGAACTCCTAAGGTTAGGAGTTCAAGACCACCCTGGTCAACATGGAGAAACACCATCTCTACTAAAAAATACGCTGGGCGTGGTGGTGGGCACCTATAATCTCACTTACTTGGGAGGCTGAGGCAGGAGAATTGATTGAACCTGGGAGACGGAGGTTGCAGTAAGCCAAGATCGCACCACTGCACTCCAGCCTGTGTGACAGAGTAACACCCTGTCTCAAAAAAAAAAAAAAAAAAAAAAAAAAAAGAAAAGAAAAAGAAAAAGAAAAGAAATGTGAATGTTTTAGGAAAAGAAATTCTAAAAACTTTGTAATTAAAGGTAAACTACAGTGTTGAATATGGGTATCAACTTTAGTCTCTACTTTCTTTATATCATCAGTTAACGTTGTTATTATTCCAGAATAAAAGAAAAAAAGGGAGGAATGGATGAAATGAAAAGTAACAGGGCCTAGAAATTAGAGTGGACTCTAAAAGAAAAGATGGGAAAATAAAGAGAAATTTGATCTTTTTCAAATTATTTGCAGATCCATAGTTTAGACAGACAGCAGCATGGCGATTTTCTGATGACTCATGGGAGGAACATTACCCAGTTCCAAACTTTTTCCAAAATTTGACTGAGTCAAATTAATAAGTCTATCAGAGATTCCCGTCAGAGGATAAACTAAAAGCTTTTTTTCTCTCTCTCTCTCTTTTTTGAGACGGAGTCTCGCTCTGTCGCCCAGGCTGGAGTGAGTGGCGCGATCTCGGCTCACTGCAAGCTCCGCCTCCCGGGTTCCCGCCATTCTCCTGCCTCCCCCTCCCGAGTAGCTGGGACTCCAGGCGCCGCCACCTCGCCCGACTAAGTTTTTATATTTTTAGTAGAGACGGGGTTTCACCCTGTTAGCCAGGAGGGTCTCGACCTCCTGACCTCATGATCTGTCCGCCTCAGCCTCCCAAAGTGCTGGGATTACAGGCGTGAGCCACCACGCCCGGCCAAGAAACTAAAAGTTTTTAGATAATTGCTAAGTGTCAGGCACTGTGCTAAACAGCTAAGATAGCTTGTTTCCTTTTTCTCATACAAAAACAGTGAGAAATTTTCTTATTCCTATTTTACAGGTGAGGAACAGAGGTTCAACAAAGTAAATTAAGAATAAAAGTTGCTACAATGGCAAGTAGAGTCACGTGGGTACACATTTCCTGGACCAAGTAAGTTTTCAGTTTAATTTTCAACACAGAGGGGAAAGAGAAAAAGTTTGAAACTGCGTAATGTTCCTCCCATAAGTCATCAGAAAATTACCAAGTTGTTGTCTGTCTAAACTATGGATGTGCAAAACCTGTGTCCAGAAGGAAAAGCACCTTTGTGTCTAATTTGTAAAGACCTTTAATGGATGTTTGATAATGACAAAGACGATGGTGACTAACAGCTGGTTGACAGTCTCCACCTGAATATAAAGCTGTAATTAAAACTAGTTTTCATTCTCTCTAGACAGATAAGCAGCTTTGCTACATTGAACAGATTCCAGGCCAGAGACTTCCAAGTTCCAAAGTTTTGTATCCATTTCTATTGGAAATCCTTCTCTGGATCTAAATTAAACCTTCTTCTCAGCTGGGCACGGTGGCTCACGCCTGTAATCCCAGCACTTTGGGAGGCCAAGGCGGGCAGATTACCTGAGGTTGGGAGTTCGACCCCAGCCTAACCAACACGGAGAAACCCCATCCCTACTAAAAATACAAAATTAGCCGTGCTTGGTGGTGCATGCCGATAATCCCAGCTACATGGGAGGCTGAGGCAGGAGAATCGCTTGAACCTGGGAGGCAGAGGTTACGGTGAGCCTGGATCCTAAATATCTCTAATCTGTATTCTCTACCATTAATTTGAACAAGTGACCTTCAGCTTATTTCTGTGCACCCTCCCTAAGGGTCTTTCACTCTACTTCACTCTACTAAATTAATTGTTAACCCTCTGGGACTCATTTTTGTTCTCTGTAAAATGTAGGAATTCATTTAATCATGACTTTCAGACTTAGCTCTTCTTGGTCCTAGGGATTCAAAGAAGTAATTCATGTAATCCTGTGTTAGAGGCTGACAAACAGGAGAATCATTGCCCAGCCAGGACACCGCTGCACCAAAAGCACCTCTGCTTTCTGTTCACATAGGAATTGGACTTCTTCCTAAGATTTTATCTAAAGAGATCTCATACTAAATCAAGTCTGAGAACCACTGGAGTAGGTTCCTTTTAGCTCTAAACAGTCGAAGACAATATCCCATGATTCTGCAATCTCAAAAACTCCAACAGAAAGAAGAGCTGTTTCACTGTTTACATTTTGTATGTTTTCAGATGAAAGATTAGAAATGTGGGTGATACATAAGACTTGGCTGAGTACGTAAGTAGGAACTGCTCCTGGCAGAGGAACCCCCAGGAATGAATTCCTTTCTTATGAAATCATTCATACGCACTCCTCAGGTACTGGAGAAAATATTCATATAGTTATTTTCCCTGGAGCTGATAATTTAATGGTATCAGAATGGCATCAGGATTCTAGGCAGAGTCAAGGAGAACAGCACCCTAGATCACCTCTCCTCCTCTGGCCCCTCCCACCCCTGTGGCAGCTCCTCCCGTTCTAGTTACTGGCATGATAAGCAGAACTGAAGTTTATTTCAGTATTTCTTAGGTCAAATGCTTCAAAGCTGCCACAGTTCCTGAAAATCCGCCCCAACATCTACAGGATCACCAGGTGAGATGCTGGATATACCCCCTTCTCAGCTTCTGGTGCTACAGAGACAGTCTAGTTTTTCTCTGGTGACTCCACAGTCCACAGGACTTTGCAGGGTCTGCTGCTCAAAACCTAGGGAGGATGACTGCCTGGTACTCTGTACTATATGTGTGTATAAATCGGGGGGTGCGGTTGAGGCAGAGTATTTTATTACAAGCTTGAACTCTAGTTTGAGTTCCAAAGAAGGAACGATTTATAATGTTCAAATTATAGTGAGTCACTGATGTGGATAATCCTAAAGTTTTCTGGAAACCCTTTCTTGGTTGGAAAAGGAGCAGCATTACATCTACCCGAGCTCCCCGATACACTGCCTCCAGCCTCTTCCCTTGCCTCCTACCCCCCCTTTCACTTCCAGAATAATCTATCTCAGATATAAACCTCATTATGCCATCTTCTACCTTAATGCCTTTTGATGGATTTCTATGGACTTGTGAATAATGCACAAGCTCTTTAATAGAGCATAAAAATACCAGCCTCATTTCCCTCCATTCTCCATTCTGCAATTTTTGTTCCTGCCATTCCATTATCACTCTAGCCAAGAGCCAGAGCCTGACTGGGTACTCACTATTAAGAAGATCCTTCTTTATTTATTTATTGATGGATTGATTGAGGCAGAGTCTCACTCTGTCACTCAGGCTGGAGTGCAGTGGAGCAATCATAGCTCAATGCAGCCTTGAACTCCTGAACATGAGCGATCCTCCTGCTTCATCCTCCCAAAGCTGGGACTACAGGCATACACCAGCGCTTCCAACTAATTTATTTATTTAATTTTTTGTAGAGTTGAGGTCTTTCTGTGTTGCTCACAGGGGTCTCGAACTCTAGGCCTCAAGCAGACCTCCTACCTTGGCCTCCCAAAGTGCTAGGATTACAGGGGGAACCACTGTGCCTGGCCCCTTTTTACATTTCTAAAATAGCTGTGTATTTCTTAAGAGTGGCTCTCAGGTCCCCTGCTATGCAATCAATAAATATGATTATTAAAAATAATACTTATTATAATAGAGCTAATATATATTTCTAGGCATTAGGTTGTGTTCTAAGTTAACTTATCTCATCATCACAATTACCCTGAGAAAGAGGTGTTATTTCTAACTTCATCCAATGGATGAGGAAATCCAGGCACAGGGAGGTTACCTAATTGTCTAAATTCACAAATGGCAAAGCCAGTTTTCAAACCCTGGCCATCAGACTCCATGAGCCATTCCCTTAACTATGCTCTTAGAGAGTATCCTATTAAAAAGCAGGTTCATGGGCTCCTCTACAACCTCAAAACATACATTTTTAACAAGATCCCAGGGTGATTCTTCTGGAGGCTAGTTGCCAATTAGTAGAAGGTGAGTGCCCTCTAGTGTACACACACGAGTGTCACATATTTGTTAACGTATGTTTTCTAATGTGCTCTGTAAAAAAGAGCCAATTTTCATGATGCACATATTTCAATGGTTGTAGTTGGATAAATTACATCCATGTCGATGACTCAACTGGTTTGTACAACCTTAAATTTATTTTTGACATAAATTCTATAAACACAGTATTGCCATAAACACTGTCTCTCTCGTTAGACCCCAGCAGCTCCTAGAAATTCAATTTAAATATTGGAGGCCCCCCTTCCCAATACAGCTGGTTGTTAAGAATGGAGGTTAATAGCCTTAGTACACAATAAATGCTAAGTAGAAAACATCACATCCACTCTGCAAGAGGCAGGTTTTATTCATCCTGTCTGTTGGTTGCACTAGACCATTAATTGTCTTCAGAAGGCCCCGCTCAGTTTATTCCCTCATAAGGGGATACCATTACACTGGAGGCCCTCAGCCTTTCTTCCTGTCATCTTTAAGTGAAAGTTAGAATAGAGATAATCCATTCACTATGTAGTGTGATGTGCATAAACTCTCTCTGTTACTATGCTAGGCTATTGGTTATTCCCCAAAAATATGCTATTCATGTATTTATTAGGTTATAGTTAAGTGTTTATAACAAAAGACTCCAAAATTCAGCTGCTGAAACAAGAGTGAAGTTCATTCTCTCTGATCGAACTTTCCAGAGTCATAGTCCAAGATGCCTGTGCTGCTCTGTCATCCTCACTCAACACACAGATTTTATTTCTGGGTTCAAAGTGGCTGTTCCACTTCCTGCCTTCACAGCTGTATCCTAGCCAGTAGCGAAAAGGCCAGAGGAAGCACATTTATTCCTTTTAAGAATAAACTCAGAAGTGACACACAATAGTTGTGTTCACATCCTACTGGCCAGGATTTGATCATAAGCTTCAAGAGAGGATACAAGTGTAGTGAAAGCATTCCGTTCTACTACAGCTGCTATCTGAAGCTACTACATGCTCCACTGAAACCTGGAGAATGATTATTAAAGTAAGAAGAGAAAAATGGACTTTTGTTGGACAACGAGCTGTCTCTGCCACAAACCATTTCTTCTGTTTGTATATTTTTATGTGATTCTACAAATGTCAACTATTCACAGAAAATAGGCAGAAAAATAAGTCTCTAGTATTTTAAGAATTCAAGTTAAGAAAATAATAGAATTTTTACAGAGATGCCACTGATTCTGTTGATAACCTTGTTTTCTTTGCTTCGTGGTCCTTCTTGGTAGGTAGAGACTTCCTTATTATGAACCTAGGCAATCAGTTCAAAAGTAGGTGTAGGCAGTCATGGCATTGCATGGTTCCAAGAGGGACAAATTTCATTTCGTTATCATGATTTGGTTAAACATCACCAGCTCCCTAACAACAGAGTTCAAATTTTAGTTACCACATTAGATAACTGTGGGTAATTGTGTAAAATACAAATCTAGTGCTAGCTCTTCAGTCCACAAATCACTGCATAAATAACATACATGCATCATGTTCATGACCAATTATGCTACTTTTTTCAAAGTCTGTTGGTGACTGGTCAGTGCTCATCTGTTATTCAGTTTATGCACAATTTATGCAAAGTGTGTAGCTATGTTGTTTCTTTCTTGCCCCATGATAAACGCATGTGACATTTTACAAAAATGGGTCATTGAAAGAGGGAATTGGTCAAGAAAGATGAAAGTGCACCATGAAACAGAAAGCAACAAAACTGGAAGTGAAATAAATGGAATTACTGAAAAAATAGCTACCCAGGGGAATGTTGACATTGTTGCCTTTTGAGGCACTTAGATATTCACCCAAAAGAACTGGATTAGTCAAGGTTCTCCAGAGAAACATAACCAATGGAATGTATACGTGTTTACATATATGGAGACAGAGAGGAATTGGTTGATTGATTTTAAGGATTATGGAGGTGGGAAAGTCCAAAATCTGCAGGGTGGGCCAGAAGAAATCCAGGGAATAACTGATGTAGCAGTTCAAGTCCGAAGGCCGTCTGATGGCAGAATTTGCAAAATTCCTTCTTGCTCAGGGGAAGTCAGTCTACTGTTGTATTCAGATCTTCAACTGACGTTGAATGTAGTGGGATGAGGCCCACTTATATTTTGGAGGACAATCTGCTTCACTTCAAGTCTACTAACTTAAATGTTAATTTCATCTAAAAACCACCCTCACAAAAACATCTGGAATAATGTTTGACCCAATATCTGGGCACCATAGCCCAGCACATTTGATCCATAAAATTAACCATTACAGGAACTTAGTGAAGGCAAACTTACTGACATACATGAAGAAAGTGTTTGTGTTGGATGAAGAGATTTCAGAGGAAGTGATGCTGGAAAAAAAAAAAGAAAAAAACCCATTTCACATTAAAGAAACTATTGGAATATTTCACAACAGTGAAGGCACAAAGGATCAAATGTTGAAAGCTGATCCAGACTTAGAAAGTCTGAAAATTCACTGAGCATAGAAAAGATACTTGCTTCATATCTTCAGTTATACAATAACAAAAAGAAGGGAAGCACTGTTCAAACTACTATATAGAAGTATGAGGAAATAAAACACATTAATTCTCAGTGTTTCTAATATTTTAAATGACAATGTACCAACAAAATTAGTTTTACTGTTTTTCATCTACAACCTACAGTAACTGAGTTTTTAATGTTTCTATTAAAAATTAAATTAAAGATCACAACAGGGTGTGGTGGCTCATGCCTGTAATCCTAGCACTTTGGGAGGCCGAGACGGGTGGATTGCCTGAACTCAGGAGTTCGAGACCAGCCTGGGCAACACGGTGAAACCCCATCTCTACTAAAATACAAAAAATTAGCCAGGCATGGCAGTGTGTGCCTGTAATCCCAGCTACTTGGTAAGCTGAGACAGGAGAATCGCTTGAACCCAGGAGGCGGAGGTTGTAGTGAGCTGAGATGGTGCCACTGCACTCCAGCCTGGGCAACAGAGCAAGACTCCGTCTCAAAAAGTATGTATGTATTAAAGATCACGTAACAATCCTAATTTCTTCCTATTGATTATTAAGAATGATATATCTGGCTTCTGCTTGCAAGGTCACTGTCATGGTCCCACAAGACCATGGGAAGTGAATACTGCCTATGTAATAGTTCATTTGAAGAGATTATTTGGTGACTCAAATGGAATCCCTTTTTCCTAGGAGGATGGGAAAGGCTGGCAGCTCCTCTGTGTGTCCTGAAGTTGCTAGTAAGGTGCGGGTGTTTAGTGAATGTTAGTGACATTGTATTAGCATACAATGACTTTGGGTCAGATGAAGAGCAGTGTTGTAATGTTAATAGAGCCTTAGAGACAAGATCTAGACTTGGTCTATCACTAAACCCATCTAAGCTTCAGTTTTCTAATCTATCATGTAAGTAGTGACAATAATGGTCCTTTCTACCTTATGGGGTTTATTTGAACCTAGCACATAGAAGGTACTAAGTAAATGTCTATAGAAAGAATAAATGATTCAGGACTCAGTTTGCCCAAGGGTAGTTAACCTACAAAATTCCCATAACCCTTCAATTATAGTTGAGTTCCTGTTTTACACAGGAAGACTGCCTGAGTGCTGGTTAGAATGAAGGTGAGGACAAATATTTGGAGAAAGCAAGCCAGATCCTTTGAAGTTACGTATATTAGAACCCCAAATGGCTATTCCTTTGCTCAATCCTCCTACTCATTCCCCTTGACCTTTATACTCCTTGAATGCAGCCTGAATGGTGCAATTTGGGAAGAGAAGAAAATAAAACAAACCTTGAGTCTGACCATGAGGTCTCTGAATGGCACATATTCTTGTATTTTTAGTTCTCGCTGTTGCCTCATTTCCTTAAGCAAAAACAAACAGAACCATGCTCTAGTCCTCCACTCCAGATAAAAGATCAACATCACGACTTCCCACCCTGAGCTACTGTTGTTCTATATGTTCTTTCATTTCAGCTGCCACCCCAACAGGTTTTCCGAAGCTCTTGTTTCAAAGGCAGTCAGTGACTTCATAATTTCCCATAGCCTCCACTTGGTACTTCTGTTCTCTGGATGATCAGAGAGTAAAGCTTTCTGCCTGCTGACCACACTCTCCTCTTTGGTGCTATCTCCCTCCATGTTTCTGTGACATCACACTCAAGGCCCCAAGACTTCTTGCTTTTTGTCCCTAAATGTGTCTGTTGTCCCATGTTCTGACATTGAGCCACTTATCTTTTAGTTGCAAGAGTTCTTCTGAATGAGCTCATCATCCCAGCATGGTGGGTATCTCAAAAATCTCTCTCTCTGGCCCTCATCCGTTTCTGCCCTCATGTTTCCATTTATACAGCTACTAATGTCTCAAATTCAACATGTCTGCAATAAGAGAATATTTCAAATGCACTTTTCCCTCCTCCTGCATTCATTCAACCTCACTAATTCTAGAAACAGGTCCTGGCCCAGGCTAAAGAGTTAGACATGGGGGAAAAGATCACTCTAGATAGATGCAGAGAAGAAAGGGAATTGATTTTTGACTCCCAAGTTTACGTGGATTTTGATATGGGTCTAAAGTAAAAGGTCTTAAATGTGTATTTTTCAAGAGAGTATTCCAGTCCACCAGAGGAGATGAACTCTCAGTGACATGAGTGGAAGTAGCTTTATGTTTCTTGAGCAAGTACTACTGGCTGCAAGTGCCCTGAAAGCATCATGGAGGAAGATACAGGAACAATATTAAATATCTTTCTTATCGCTGCCTGATGAAGACCATTCAGCAGGTACCCAATACCCATTGTTCTTTGATTGCCTCACAGGAGGAACACCTATATATATCCCAAAACTTTGTCCTCAGCATCTTCTCAAATGACCCACCCTTTTGGTTGGCCCATAAAATTTTTAAGACTCTGAGAATGGATGGTAAAAGCATTTTATACTGACAGGATGGAGTGGCCAGGAAGCTCCTGTACCTGGACAAATGGAACAGTCAGAGAGCTTTAGCTAAACTGGTGGGAATACTTCTATTAATAATTAATAATTATCTCTATCAAACTGATTATCTCCTGTCCTCCCGGTAAACTCCTGCTCTGTACCTGCTAGTTCTTCTTTCTAAATTCCCTATTTTTGTTAATCTTAGATATGCAGGCTCAAAACCCTAGAATCATATTCAAAAATTCCTCCCTCTGGTGGGCATTTATGGTACTTTCTGCTCGTCATATTTCCCTTTTTCCAGAAATGATATCCCATATACTCTGCATCTTCCCTACCCCAAAACACTAATAGGAGAATCCATGTTCTTACATGATTCCATTTTTTCACTCATGGCTATTTTTTATTGGTTGGTCCTAGGGTAGGTATTTGAACCAAGGTGGGAAAGAGTCTATATCAGAAAGACTTAAGCTGCAAAAAAACACCTGGCAAACAGTTCCTTAAATTATTTTTTCTCGTATAACAAGAAGTTCAAAGGTTAGTGGCCCAGTGCTGGTTTATCTGCTCAAGGATGTCATCAGGACCCAGGCTCCTTCTTTGTAGCTGCTCTGCAAACTTTTACATGGGACTTTCAGAATCTTAGTCACAAAATGGTTGCTGCAACTCCAGGCATTACATCAATATTACTATAGGGAAGAATTAGGGAGAGGCCACAGGGACTGAAAGGATAGATACCATGAGTTGGTCCCTTTCATAAAAACTCCCTGAAATGGTATCTATACCTTTGTGAAAAAATAATTTTAAAATTATACCAGTTAAAGGAAAAGCAAATCAACAACACTAAATTGCATTGGATATTTAGACTATACACAGCTTTAAGAACCAATTATTTTAATAAAAAATATGCAAGCATTTGTTACTATAGACCTAAAAGTTTAAAATACAAATTCTAGGAGAAAAAAAATAAGTTAACATTTAAAAAATTCTACTTCCTTCGTAATCTTACCACCCCTCCCATCACCCACCAAAATTTCTGATGAGTTGGGCAGAAGCATGCCAAGGCAAACACAGATTTTCAGCAATAGTTTGTTACTAATTAGCCTGAGTTTCTGTATCTATCTGAGAGCAACAGAACTGAGTGAATTTGGTAATACATTTCTTAACTTTGGCTTTCAGAATTTGATAATATTTGAAAATAGTATAGTTTAGTAAAAATAGTAAGAATTCTAGGGTGCATGTGTGTGTTGTTAGAAGGCAGTAAAGCTACCAGAGGGATAAACGTTAGAACTCTGTCTAATATGCACCAGCAGGCCTAAAATAAGTTATATTCAACAGGGTTTTAGGAGAAGGAAAACTCCATAAGGATTCTGAGAAGCATGTGGAGTTTGAAAAACGATGTGCATGTACTGATACCTATAAGGCTAGTTAGAATCATTTTTGCGACAGGATCACATAAAAAATAGTTGCAAAGCAATGCAAGAAACTAAGCTAAAAAATAGACAAGAACTTCTAGTTTACACTTTACAACTTATTAGAAACTTTTTATTTGTCCCAACTAGTTTTCTGATGTAAGAAACTACTTAGATAGGTGATGTCTTTTTTTTTCCCCACACTGACAAATGCAACTTCAATATAAGTATCCCACTTGGGAACAATTTGAACCCTCAGAAAGGTGATTTAAACTCATACTAACAAAGTTATTGAAGGCTTTCTTAAGCATTGAATAACAGGTTGCCAGTAGGGAGGGTGCTAGGAACCAGGGGAAGAAAGGAGTGAGGCTGTTTTCATAGAAACGCTAAGGATGAGAGGGATGGAAATCTGGAATCTAGTACGCAATTTGCTCAGGAACAGCCTTTGTGACCAGGCACATGTTCAAAACAGTCTGTTCTTACTTAGCTTTAACTAACTTTACGGGTATTATGGCAGAATTAGAGCAATAATGAAGAGGTTTCTTACAAATAAACATACCAGAGAGGTTCCTTTTCATTTGATGAGGTTCATTTATCATCACCAGGCCCAGCCTAACCCCATCACAGGCATCCAGTAGAGGCCATCAACCCTTCCTACAATGACAATTCTTATTTCTTTTCCTATGTTTTTAACTTGGCCTCCTGGTAGGTTACACTATGACTAAAAGCTAATTGTTTTTCTTCCCTAAAAGTAGCTTAGTCACTTCTCAATCCAAGCCTTTACTTTTCTTTTTTTTTTTTTTTTAATTATACTTTAAGTTCTAGGGTACATGTGCACAAGGTGCAGGTTTGTTACATATGTATACATGTGCCTTGTTGATGTGCTGCACCAATTAACTCGTCATTTACATTAGGTATATCTCCTAATGCTATCCCTCCCTACCCTGCCCCACAATAGGACCCGGTGTGTGATGCTCCCGTTCCTGTGTCCAAGTGATCTCATTGTTCAATTCCCACCTATGAGTGAAAACATGCAGTGTTTGGTTTTCTGTTCTTGCGATAGTTTGCTGAGAATGATGGTTTCCAGCTGCATCCATGTCCCTACAATTATGTGGTCAATTTTGGAATAAGTG
>NW_012098988.1:940317-941128 GCF_000951045.1 Mandrillus leucophaeus | reverse complement strand
GCCAGGCTGGTCGCGAACTCCTGACCTCATCTGATCCACCTGCCTGGGCCTTCCAAAGTGCTAGGATTACAGGCGTGAGCCACCGCGCCGGGCTCCGGCCTGGGGAAATCTGAAGGACAGAACTGTGATGTGCACTCGATCACAAAGTCTTCTAGATTCTCTTCCGAGTCCATTACTAGCTTCTCCCACTCTCCTTAGAAAATCATCCTTAAGCAAGGAGTTTCCCAGCCTGCCCATCCCCTCTGAAAACTCTAGAGGACCAGGACCCAGGGCGACGGGAGGGTCTATAGTCCATAGATCCTGAGCCAGGCTCTGTATTCTGCAAACCCTGTTTGAAAATGTAGGCGGGACTGGGATCTCTGCCACATTTCCGCCCCAGTCCGCCCTCAGCCTCCCAGCCCGACTCTATCTTCTCTCCTTGGCTGAGTAAACAGCCGACCTGAAGTTGTACGTGACAAGAGAGCCTCTGTTATCTCTCCCGTAGCTTCTCCAGCACCGTCCTCGCCCCGCTCTCTTCCCTTCCGACCAGCCCTTCTGGGCGCGTCGGATTCTTATCTCCCGCCCCGCGCGGGGACGCTGCAGGAGGCGATAGGATCCGGACTACAGCTCCCAGCACGCCCCACTTCCCGCCCCCGCCGCCGGAGCCCGACGCTGCAGTGGCTCTTCCCGAAAGGTTCTTTCGTCCTGTGCGGCTCGCGGGCTCAGGACTCCCGGGGTCGGGGTGGGTCGGCTCAAAGGCCGGGCTCTGGGACGCAGGCACTGCCCCAGGTGATAGTGCGGGAGCATGGCCTTGCAGCTGGGCAGGCTGAGC
>NW_012098988.1:933873-936027 GCF_000951045.1 Mandrillus leucophaeus | reverse complement strand
GTTACTGAAGCTTGTGCATTTGTCATGTAGTTCTCGTGTTATGGTTTTCGTCACTATCAGTTCTTTTAAGGTCTTCTCTGCATTGATTATTCTAGTTATCCATTCATCCATTCTTTTTTCAAGGTTTTTAGTTTCTTTGTGCTGGTTACATAGTTCCTCCTTTAGCTCTGAGAAGTTTGTATCTACTGAAGCCTTCTCTCAACTCGTCAAAGTCATTCTCCGTCCTTGATCCATTGCTGGCGATGAGCTGCGTTCCTTTGGAGGGGAGATGCGCTCTTATTTTTTGAATTTCCAGGTTTTCTAACCTGCTTTTCCCCCATCTTTGTGGTTTTATCTGCCTTTGGTCTTTGATGATGGTGACGTACTGATGGGGTTTTGGTGTGGGTGTCCTTTCTGTTTGTTAGTTTTCCTTCTAACAGTCAGGACCCTCAGCTGTAGGTCTGTTGGAGTTTGCTTGAGGTCCACTCCAGACCCTGTTTGCCTGGGTATCAGCAGCGGAGGCTGCAGAAGATAGAATATTGCTGAACAGCGAGTGTTGCTGATTCTTGCTCTGGACGCTTCGTCTCAGGAGTGTACTCTGCCATGTGAAGTGTGAGGTGTCGGTCTGCACCTAGTGGGGGATGTCTCCCAGTTAGGCTACTCAGCGGCCAGGGACCCACTTGAGCAGGCAGTCTGTCCATTCTCAGATCTCAACCTCCATGCTGGGAGATCCACTGCTGTCTTCAAAGTTGTCAGACAGGGGCATTTACCTCTGCCGAGGTTTCTGCTGCTTTTGTTTAGCTATGCCCTGTCCCCAGAGGAGGAGTCTACAGAGGTAGGCCGGCCTCCTTGAGCTGTGGTGGGCTCCACCCAATTTGAGCTTCCTGGTGGCTTTGTTTACCTACTTAAGCCTCAGCAATGGCGGTCGCCCCTCCCCCAGCCTTGCTGCCACTTTGCAGTTAGATCTCAGACTGCAGCGCTGGCAATGAGGGAGGCTCCCTGGGTGTGGGACCCTCTGGGCCAGGTGTGGGATATAATCTCCTAGTGTGCCATTTGCTAAGACCCTTGGTAAAGCGCAGTATTGGGGTGGGAGTTACCTGATTTTCCAGGTGTTGTGTGTCTCAATTTCCTTTGGCTAGAAAAAGGAATTCCCTTCCCCCTTGAGCTTCCCTGGTGCCCTGCTTCAGCTCTCGCTGGTCGGACTGCACCCACGGACAAGTGCCAACTGTCAGACATGCCCCAGTGAGATGAACCCAGTACCTCAGTTGAAAATGCAGAAATCATCCATCTTCTGTGTCACTCATGCTGGGAGCTGAAGGCTGAAGCTGTTTCTATTTGGCCATCTTGGGCGTGCCCGAAAACCAAACCTTTACTTTTCAGTGATTCTCAGTGGTGAGGCTTGGGCAAGCACACCCACCTTGCTAACATCATGTCCCAGTGCGAGAGCTGCCAGGTGCAGTTGTGTGTGGATAAGATGCCAATTGGTCTCACTCAAAAGCCATTGAAGTTCCATCAGTGCATCCTGCCACTAAGGAAACACTTGTGGGAACAGCTACCGGTGGCTTAAATTATTATCTATTACTAGAGATTAAAACCATCCTGGAGACTTATGGGACAAATTAGCCCATGACAATAGTTCTCACACTTTTACGTCCAGGAACCATGGAGCTCTGGTATGGTTACAGGGGAGACAAAGACTTGCCTGTCAAATCTGTTAGCTTCTTTCCTCATGTCTTTAAAGGGTAGGGGAAGGGAGACAGAGTGGGAGGAAGTGTGGGTATTTGCCCTGCCTAGTTTATAGCAGTTGTTGTAAGTATTAAACGTGAGCAATATTTAGGAGCATCCCACAGTAGTAGAATAACTATTTTTAAAATTATTTGTTAATCACCAAAACACAGGAATTTTCTACTGGTTAACCAAAACGGTCATGTTGCTTTTCCTTTTCCTAAAATAATCAAGTAGGCACTATAGAAGCAAGGCCTGGGGAAATCTTTTTTTTTTTTTCTTTTTTTTTGAGACAAAGTCTCACTCTGTCACCCAGGCTGGAGTGCAGTGGCACGATCTCGGCTTACTGCAACCTCTGCCTCCCGGGTTCAAGCGATTCTTCAGCCTCGGCCTCCCGAGTAGCTGAGACTACAGGCACGCTGTCACACCCGGCTATTTTTTTTTTTTTTT
>NW_012098988.1:926671-932693 GCF_000951045.1 Mandrillus leucophaeus | reverse complement strand
CGCTGCCCTCGGGCATGTGCAGCGGGCGGAGATGTTGCCTAAGAGCTCGGGGACGCGGGCCCCTTCGCTGGGGAGGCCGGAGGAGGAGGATGAGCTGGCCCGCCGCTGCAGCAGCTTCATGGCCCCGCCTGTGACCGACCTGGGCGAGCTGCGAAGGAGGCCGGGCGACATGAAGACCAAGATGGAGCTGTTGATCCTGGAGACCCAGGCCCAGGTGTGTCAGGCTCTGGCACAGGTAGACGGGGGCGCCAGCTTTTCTGTGGACCGGTGGGAGAGGAAGGAAGGTAAGGAGGCCGGCCCTTGGCGGGAGGTGGAGATGGGGGAAAAAGGGTCAGGTTCCAGATTGCAGACAGAAAATATAATAGTTCACAATATGAGATGGGGTAGGTAGGGGGTACCCACAGAGAGGCCGCTTGGTTAGAGGCCGCTGATAAAAAGATGGACACGAAAGGGTCACCAGCCCTCTGCTTGCAGGTGTGGACCCAGATCAGCTGTCACTGTGGTACTGCATTTCAAAATCTTTGCAATTCCATAGCAGCTTTTTGTTTGTTTGTTTGTTTGTTTGTTTTAGAACTTTTAAGGGGTATTTGTAACTAACAAGCTTAGATGTCCAAAGTTCGTTATTGAACATAAATTTCAATAGATTATGGAACACATTTTGTCTCCTTCTCTGGGTGAATTTGCGCTTTTTCCTCTTTAGGAGATGGAAAGAACTCATCTCCTGCGCGCTAAGTGTTGGCGAAACTCCTCCAGCCAGGATGTCATTGTGTCAGAGTCTTCCTACTTCTTTTGACTGTTGCGCAAGATATATTTGTTTGGTTTCTCAGTAGCACTACCAAATGCACGCGTCAGATTTCCTGCTAGGAAAGTCTTCCCTTCTAATGTCAAAATACCTGAGCATCAGAACCCAGTTCTCATAGAGGCATACATTCATGACCGTGTTGTTGCCCATACAGTGAAACCCCACATCTTGAGTGGAAACTTGAAGGATTCCTGACTTTTCCTGTTTTGAGCTGTGATATTGCTACATCTATATTAAATGAAATTCAGTCTAGTTTTCCATCTTGTAATGTTTTCAAGCAAAGACCACTGAACTAGGACAGAACCTCAAGTACTAGACTAGCCATGTGACCCTCAGAAGTTACTTTTTTTATGGCTGTTTTCCCATCTATGAAATATATATATATTTCATCTCATTTAATCCTCATACTACCCATATATATGGATGGAATAAATGTGAAGTGCTTAGAATATTGTCTGAAGCATAGGCAGCATTTAGATAAATTGTTGCAGCCACTCGTCAGCAGTTTGGTCTTGGATAAGATATTTTGCCCCTCTGGTCCTCAGTTTTCTCATTTGGAATATATGAGGGTTGTACTGGATCATCTTATCTCCCATCCAGCTCTAAATGTTCTTAGAAATAAAACAAGCCAAACATGAACTTTGATGAAACATTGTCCTTAAGGTGACCCTAGTACCTTAAAAAAAATTAGTAGTAAGCCTCATACACGTGACTACTAATGTGCGTCTCACTTTAAGGTTCTGAATCCCTTCAGAGTTTGAATATCTACTGTTTCTTAATTGCCTGTAAATAAAATTAAAAGGCAAACAGCACACTGAGAAAGAAATTTTTGAAACAATATTGATCTCTTAAATTCAGCAATAATGGAACACCCTTCAAGTCTACCCATTCCCATTTTTAACCTTAGCTTTCTCTCATATATCATAACTGATAGATGCCATTCTGAACAGTAGAATCTGAAGGGAGAATATTCCAGTGATTTATTTTAGATGATGGCAGGAGAATGTTGAAGAAATATTCAGTTTAGCGATATGAGAAGGTCCAGTATTTGCCCAGTATTAATAGTGTATGTTATAAAGCTGAGCTGGTTATCTAATTGTATTGTACATAAAATGATAAATACACTGATATAAAAGATTTGGGAAACAGGAAGATAACCATCTTCATGCCAGGGTTGCTTTCAGTTTTGCACATACTCTTACATTCCCTCCTTTTTTACATTTCTATACACAGGAGGTGGTGGCATCAGCTGTGTACTTCAAGATGGGTGTGTTTTCGAAAAGGCTGGGGTGAGCATTTCTGTTGTTCATGGAAATCTTTCAGAGGAAGCTGCCAAACAAATGAGAAGCAGAGGAAAAGTTCTGAAGACTAAAGATGGTAAATCAGACAGCCTCGACAGTCTTTAATAGTCCCTGCAAACCTTATTTTGCCCACAAGTTTTATTTATAAATTAAATACTGCTTCTGAAAAAAGCCATTTGAGTTCATATGCTGCATGTTGAGAATTACTTTTTTTAAGTTATGTTTTTAAGAGACAATGTAAAAATCAGCTTTTGAAAATTGACTTAGAAATCTTATTAGAGTTAAATTGTATCGAGCCATTCAAGGTAACTGAATATAGCTCACTACTCGTATTTTACTTTCCAGGTAAATTGCCATTTTGCGCTATGGGCGTGAGCTCTGTTATCCACCCCAAGAATCCTCATGCTCCTACTATCCATTTCAACTACAGATACTTTGAAGTAGAAGAAGCTGATGGTAAGGGTCTCAGGAGCTATGGAAAGTACCATTGTGCAAAATGTGCATTTTGAAACAGATAAGAGAGCATAACATCTAAAAGTGAGAAAGAGTAGTCTTAAGTAGGTCTTTCAGGAGGTATATAAAGGCAATTTCTTGGCAAGTGCAATGGATTCTGCCCAAGACATGACAAGTAAGAATGGGGCCAGGCATGGTGGCTCATGCCTGTAATCCCAGCACTTTGGGAGGCTGAGGCGGGTGGATCACTTGAGGTCAGGAGTTCAAGACCAGCCTGACCAACATGGTGAAACCCCCTCTCTACTAAAAATACAAAAACTTAGCTGGGTGTGGTGGCACGCACCTGTAGTCCCAGCTACTTGGGCGGCTGAGGTGGAAGAATCACTTCAACCTGGGTGACAGGTTGCGGTGAGCGGAGATTGCTCCACTGCACTGCACTCCAGCCTGGGTGACAGAGCGAGACTCCATCTCATTAAAAAAAAAAAAAAAAAAAAAAAGAACGGTATTGACTGACTCTAACCTTCCCATATCTTCCCATATTTCCTCTAGCATAGAAGGAATGATTTAATGAACCTGAACTTCAGTGTGCGCCCAGGGTTCTTTGCAAACATAAATTCATTACATCTGAAGGAACACCTTATGTACGAGGTTAAGTTGAAATTGAGAACTTGCTTTTGGAAAATATTTTACGTATGCATAGCTTTGCTAGTCACCAGGGCATTAGCAGTGGGTCTAAAGTGGGATACAGTTGATGATGCCGCCTGTGCATGTAGTTCCAGCCTGTCTCTTACCTGATGCCACATGTCAGAGTACCTGTGCAGTGCCACGCCTATTCCTATTGGTGTCTCTGTAGGTGATGGCATTTAAAGTCACTGCTTTAACTTTTCATTTTGAAGCCATTCAGCGTGGTTCAACCTTTTATGTTTAAAGTTGCTAACTAGTATTGACAACTCATACACCCGTGAACATATGAAACAGTTATTCTCAAGTGGTAAGTTACCTCAGCAAGTGTTTTTACTCTTTCTAGGAAAGGGGAGGGGTGGTAGTGGTTCTTAATACAAGGAGTGTCAGAATCTCCTGGGAAGTGTTTATAAACTACAGATTCCTGGGTCAGAGATGTGGGTTTGTTTTTGGTTTTTCTTTTTTGTGATCTAGCTATTTTAAGCTCCTCATGTGATTCTCCTCTACAGCCAGAGTTGCAATCCACTTCCTGATCCACCAGTGTACTGTTTTATCACTCACTGCCCTGCATATCATTCCTTGCAAGTTCCACTTTCTTACTTTTTACTTTATTTCTAATTTTTTGTTGTTGTTTTGTTTTGTTTTTTTGAGATGGAGTCTCACTCTTGTCTCCCAGGCTGGAGTGCAGTGGTGCGATCTCAGCTTACTGCAACCTCCACCTCCTGGGTTCAAGCGATTCTCCTGCCTCAGCCTCCCGAGTAGCTGGGATTATAGGTGGCCACCACGCCCGGCTATTTTTTGTATTTTTAGTAGCAGCGAGATTTCACCATATTGGCCAGGCTGGTCTCGAACTCCTGACCTCAGGAGATCTGCCCACCTCGGCCTCCCAAAGTGCTGGGATTACAGGCATGAGCCACCGCACCTGGCCGCTTTTACTTCTCTTTTTCTGCCCGGGCCTTACTGGTCTTCAGAGCTAAAATCAGTTAAAATTTTTTTTTATTGTCATCCATTTTATGCTGAATAAATTAAGCTGCTAAATTAAGTTTTCTAATATAGCCAGTAATGCTGAATCTCGAAAGTCCGCATTAGAATCCCATGTCTTGATTTGGTAGGCAACAAGCAGTGGTGGTTTGGTGGTGGATGTGACCTCACTCCAACATACTTGAACCAAGAAGACGCTGTCCATTTTCACAGAACTCTAAAGGAGGCTTGTGACCAGCATGGTCCAGAGCTCTACCCCAAATTTAAAAAATGGTAGGTAAAGTTACTGAACTTTCATGACCCCAAAATTACATTCTATTCCTTCTGAAGGCAACTATTATGTCACTAAATACTCTCTTCTGCTTATGAAAATGAAACTATTTTTCTTACTTTACTCATCAGAAGAATTAGAATACTAGTTTTAAGTGGTTGTATTAAGTTATTTAGTTAGGAATATTATAATATAATTGAGTAGTAACATCTTTTTATTCCAAATGATTTAGAATGATAGACTGTAAACTATAAGGTGATCTATGCTTGAGAATGAGAGGCTTTTTAATCTAGAGTGGGTTGTTAAATTCTCATTCCAGATGAGAATGATTGTTCCTGATGTTGACTTGGGAATGTGTAAGGGCATGGGAAGGGTTGGAGAACCACTAGAGGGAGATGCCCACATACCAGAGATTTTGGCCAAGGGGAAAGAGGAATTGGAGAATTTGTTGAAGAAATTCTAATGATAAAATAAGAAAACAAACAAAAGTTGGAAGAAGACCCAGAATATTTGTTATCATCAAATGGAATCTTGGCACAAATTGTTTGGAATATGAGTAAAGTACTCAATTTTGCTTAGCGCTCATTGACATTCTTGAAAAAGGAATAACAGAAAGAATTTTTGTCTTTTTGCTTTGTTTTTAGAGCTAATAGTTGTAGAATGTTAATGTCATTTATGCAAGAGTGTGGAGTTCAGCTTTAAAATTGCCAGAAAAGATGAAACATTTGAATATTCTCCTCTTGATTTAACATTACTACTGAAAAGTATATAACCATGGATGCATGCAGATACTAGTTGTCTTGTAAACTCTCTCAGAACTTAGCATCCTTCCAGGAGGACTAATAGAGTAGACAGTTCTCTTTTGGTTCTTTTTTCTAGCTATTACTGAGATGACTTTAAGCAGTGTTAGGTAATAAAATATCTAGGGTGCTAGCTAGTTAAAAAGAAGTTTTTAGTATAAGTGCTTGGGTTTGAATATTTGTCCCCTCCAAAACTCATGTCGAAATGTAACCCCCAATCTGGCAGTATTAAGAGCTGGGCCCTTTAAGAGGTGATTGGGCAAAGCCCTGATGGATGGATTAATCCATTCATGCATTAATGGGTTAAATTCATGGGAGCGGGACTGGTGGCTTTATAAGAAGAGACCTGAGCTAGCACGTTCAGCCCCCGACCATGTGATGTGCGCTGCCTCAGGACTCTGTAGAGACCCCACCAGCAAGAATGCTCACACTGGATAAAGCCCCTCAAACTTGGACTTCTCAGCTTCCATAACTTAAGAAATAAGTTCCTTTTACTTATAAATTATGCAGTTTCAGCAATTCTGTTATAAGCAAAGGAACACCAACTAAGAAGTAAGTAGATTACTTAATTTTATAATGTTTTGAAGAGAGATTTTGAAATGGTATGATTTGGGTTAAAAACTGACTTTACAGTCTTGCTCAGGATATACTTTTTTAGACTGTGTTAATAAAATGTGCATATAAAGAAGGCCAACAAGTCATGATTGAGGTGAATTCTACCGATGTGTCAGTT
>NW_012098988.1:919717-926211 GCF_000951045.1 Mandrillus leucophaeus | reverse complement strand
CAGGATGGTCTCGATCTCCTGACCTCGTGATCCGCCCATCTCGGCCTCCCAAAGTGCTGGGATTACAGGCTTGAGCCACCGCGCCCGGCCTAAGGTGACCTTTTAAATAGCTTTTAGTTTTTGTTTGAACATGTTTTTCTATTTAAGGACCCTTATGCAGAGATTATCAAAAGAACTACTTTTAGGATATAAACTATTTTACGAGTTTAACAGTTAGGAAATGGCTTCTTAGGAAACCTGTTCTAGTAGCCATAGAGGGGAAAAGACTCAAGAACAGATTAATAGTTTTATGTGCTGCCTCACAGGGTAAACTTTCATATGTCTGATATGACATATGAAAGAATAAAAAATATTCTCTGATCTTTTTTTTCCACCAACTTTTCCCTCTGTCATTCATGCTATAGAACCATCAAATTTTATTGCTGAAAGAGACCTGATTGTGTATAGTACCTTCCTTTGGTGAATAAAGAACTCACTCGAGAGAGCTTGGCTTTGCACCATAGTTGGTGTCATTGTTAGTGGAAGATTCCTGGCCTCCTGCCTCCCACAAAAGCATCAGTGCTTCTGAAGGCAGCAGCTTGTTCCAAGAAATACAGTATCAATATTGGACTGTTTCTCTGTTCACTAAAGTTCTTAGAGTTTCACATCGTTTACATAGACTTGTGTGAGATTGCCTGGTTGCTTTGAAAATAAGAGGATAAGCATTTTCGGCAGGCGCCGTGGCTCACTCCAGCACTTTGGGAGGCCGAGTTGGGCAGATCACGAGGTCAGGAGATCGAGACCATCCTGGCTAACACGGTGAAACTCCATCTGTACTAAAAATACAAACAATTAGCCGGGCGTGGTGGCGGGTGCCTGTAGTCCCAGCTACTTGGGAGGCTGAGGCAGGAGAATGGCATGAACCCGGGAGGCAGAGCTTGTGGTGAGCCGAGATCGTGCCACTGCACTCCAGCCTGGGAGACAGAGCGAGACTCCGTCTTAAAAAAAGAAAAAAAAAGAAAAAAAAAAAGATAAGCATTTTCTACCTTGGTGATATCTGTAAAAAATCTGTCTAAAATCCTCATTTCATTTTCATAGTTGGACAGCAAATTAGGACACTATCCTGACATTAGTTGAGGATAGTGCTGTAACCTGAAAGTCTCACATTGATTTTCACGTCTCTTTTTTTCCATTTGATCCCTGGTTTGGCGCGGCTGTGTTTTCCAGGTGTGATGATTACTTCTTTATAGCCCATCGTGGAGAGCGGCGCGGCATTGGTGGTATCTTTTTTGATGATCTTGACTCTCCGTCCAAGGAGGAGGTGTTTCGCTTTGTACAGAGCTGTGCCAAGGCTGTAGTTCCTTCTTATATTCCCCTTGTGAAAAAGCACTGTGATGACTCATTCACGCCCCAGGAGAAGCTGTGGCAGCAGCTCAGAAGAGGACGGTAAGTGACTGGAGAATGGATTCTTTCATGGCGTAACTGGGGGAGGTGGAGCAGCTCTTAATAGCAGGTGTTGTGTTGTCCGATACTTTGTAATAGTTGTGTTAATTTCTTTTCAGAGCTAGATGGATAGTAAATGAATTAAAAGACATTGTGTAAAGTAATAGTATAATTATAGCAAAGTTTATTTAATTCATCTATACGTTAGAGACTCATAGTAGGCATGTAGTAAGTACTTGCCGAATTTAATTCTGCTGATTTCTCTTAGTCTTCTAGTAATACCCTCCAGCCTTATGTCAAGATGTGAGCCTCATTTAATGTCTTTGCGGCTTTGTAAATTTGGAATCACACTTTTTTTCATTCATCTTAAAGATTTCACAGAAGTTATTTTAATGGAAATAATTTCAGAAATTCTGCCGGCCTCTCCATTAGGCATTTTGTATCTGATGTTTTTCAGCAAACCTGTAAGATAGGTGTAATCATCTTTTTTCAGAAAGTTAAATCTGTTGCCCAAGAGACATAGCTGGTAAATATAAAATCTCAGATGTGGAACTGGGTCAAAATGACTTCAAAACTTGTAGTCTGTGTAGTGCATAAGGTTAAGCAGTTGAAGCAGGTTTGTGCTTCTTACCATGATACTCACCTTAACCACCCTGCTCTGTGCAGTGAGCCTAGTGGGCTCAGTGGGGTGTCCATTCTGAGACTATCTCCCGCCACGGTCTACTTGTAAATCCACTCCAAATTACACAGCCTGCTGGCCCCGATCAGTTTCTCATTGCCACCTTAAATGCCTGTATAGTACTGAAACATGGCGATAAAATGGATTTTCTCATTGATGTTAATTCTGTGTTAGGCAAAAGAAGCTTTGGGTACTAAGGAGGTAAAGCTTTTGCCTTAAAGAGGTCAACTTAAATAATGTTTCAAGTCTAAAGATAAACATTTGCGTATATCCTTTCTTATGACTGCCTGTGCTATCTGGTTCCCATTTATTAACTTGAAAAACATGAGAGTAAATTTTTAGAAATTTCTTAAAGAATACATCTATTTTGGAACATGTTTTTTGTTCGTTTCCATAATTTCTTGAATATACCTTTACCACTCTTTCCTTCTTTCACTTGATACTTATTTTGCGGCCCCTGTGATGAGGCACTATCTTGGCTACCAGGTGGCCATAACATGGACCTGACATAAAGAGTCTCATAGTTTAGTGGGGATGACATACCTAAGAGGACAATTTAGAACTCTGTGCAAAGTAAAGTTTTCTAGTTTTGCACAAGATTTTATAGGCAAAGCTGGCAGATTTTGTCAATAGTAGTTAGGTGAATCCTTTAAAACTTCATAGACAGGAGTAATGGTTTGTTTTGTTTTTTATACGTCGTTTGATGGCAGATCATTCTGAAAGTCATTGTGTGTGTATCATTGCATGTCTGGTGTCATGAGATAGGCAGAACTGTGGGGTATTAGATTAATTTTCTATGGTATGGTGTGTGACTCTTCTTCAAAGACAGCTTCTTTCTGCCTCCCTTACCTCTGGGCCTTAAGATGGCGATAAACTCTGGGGACTAGGATAACTCCAGCTCTTCTCTGGGGCTATCAACACTGTCTTTGGTTTCTAATACTGCAGTCATGACCCGTTATCTATCCTTTTCACTTACTGTTACCCACCTTCCCCTGTTTTCACCCCCTCCAAACACGGGTCTCCCTTTCAGCAGTCAGTCTCGTTCCCTTTTGACTGTACAGTCTCTTATTTGGCAATCTCATCCAGTTTCTTGCCCTCAGTGACTACTATCCTCCCCCAGACCTTGAACGTCAGTCTTACAGTTATCCTTTTCATAGCAAAACAGAAATTAAAGACCTTTAACTTATTTGTTCGTTGTATTTTGGGAAAGGGAAACAGGATAAAATGTAGGCATTAGTTAAATTGAAGGGATTGGTTAAAGTCCCTAACTTATAGGCACCCCAGAGAGGACAGATGTATGAAAAGGATGAGAAATTATTAAAAAAAAAAAAGAAAAGAAAATGCTGCAACTCAACACTACCTTTTATTATGATTGCTATTAATCTGCAGAGAGACTGAATTAGATAACTACTTATTAATGCAATTAACTACTTTAAGAAAGAGGAATATATAGAATATCAGATCTATACCAGGAAAAGGAGATGGACATTTTTTATTAAAAAAATTTTTTTTTTTAAAAAGAAAGATCAGATCTAAGTGCAGCTTAGAGAGGCCAATGTAAAGAAAGGGGCATCATTCGCTCAATAGGGGAAAGGATCTGACAGAAAATTCATTTAGGACTCTTTACAAGGGTCTCTGTGGTAGGTTTTCAAATACATCAATATAAACTAGAGAACCATACCCATCCCTTAGATGTTTCAGAAACATAATATCAGGTGAAAAAGGTAGCCAAAAGATAGAATTCTTTTCCATGGTCTTAGAAAAGGATTCAGAAGAGTCACTTAAATTATTTTTTGAAACAGACATAAGAAGGTATTAAATAGTTCTTTGTACATAAAAGTCAATGATAAATGGTGAGAGTTAGAAAGGGAGCATAGATAAAATTCTTTACACTTTTGCAGGGCTTTTGACAAGTTCCATATACAAAAGGTGCTTTTAAATAATTCAAGTATTGTGGGCTGGGCGTGGTGGCTCAGGCCTGTAATCCCAGGACTTTGGGATGCTGAGGTGGGTGGATCACGAGGTCAGGAGATCAAGACCATCCTGGCTAACACGGTGAAACCCTGTCTCTACTAAAAATACAAAAAATTAGCCAGGCGTGGTGGCAGGCGCCTGTAGTCCCAGCTACTCGGGAGGCTGAGGTAGGAGAATGGCATGAACCCAGGAGGCAGAGATTGCAGTGAACCGAGACCCCGCCACTGCACTCCAGCCTGGGCAACAGGGTGAGACTCTGTCTCAAAAAAAAAAAAAATTATTGTGAGAACCTAGAGAATATTTTGCTATAGATGGGCATCAAGACAGTAACCAATAGGTAAATAAGACTATGTGAGAGAAGTTTAGACCAAGGGAGTAATTTCTGAATTAGATAAATGATCTGAAAGGGGCACTGTTTATTGAACTTTTCAGATTATGAATCAGTCTAAATTCTTTTGAGTAGTAGAAATTATCCTTTTGAAATCAGAGAGGGAGACCTTTTTACATCCTATGTTAAAGGCAGAGGCAGGATTTTAAACTGGCTGGAGTCCAGATCTGACTAGGGCAGTTAATATACTGAACCAAGTTTTAGTTGATGCTAAGGGTATTTAAAAAAAAAAATGAAAACGCTGCAACTCAACACTACCTTTTATTATGATTGCTATTAATCTGCAAAGAGACTGAATTATGTGACTGCTTATTAATGCAATTAACTACTTTAAGAAAGAGGAATATATAGAACATCATAGTCCGTTGTTAATAGATTATTGTTAGCTGTAGTTGGCCTTTCAGATACAGAAGTTTTACACCATCTTGGTAGTAGTACTCGTGAGTTACAGACAGTGAAATGAAATCTTTGACTCCGAAACATTCCAGAGTATGAGGAAGGCCAGAAGAGCTGGGTTATTTTGAGAAGGGATGCATTTTTTTTCTTAATTGTTGTGCTTTAAACTTCTCAGCTCTGTGTCAATTCTGTTTACTTACGGGAAAACATAACCTTGTATTGTGACTGCTCTATGTTGGGTCAGACTCTGTATTCTATTGTTCGGTGGGTAGAATAACCTTTTATTTCTGCCTGTCCAGATGGAGAGCTCTCAGTGGGCTGTAGGGTGGTGTCCTCTGTGCCAGTTCCAACTGATGGGAACTGGGGGAAAACCACCCCTTTTAAAATATTTGTTATGGGTTAGTCTTAAGATTTTATTGAGCTGGCCCTTAATGTTATTTGATGTATTTATGGCAGGTATGTAGAATTTAATCTGCTGTATGATCGGGGCACAAAGTTTGGCCTCTTCACTCCAGGATCCAGAATTGAAAGTATCTTGATGTCTTTACCTCTAACTGCCCGGTAAGAAGATAACTCATTTTAGTAGTTACCCCTACACTCCCAATTCCCAAACACCCACAGAATATGAAAGTTAACACCGCAGATGTCATACTTAGGTCTGTGTTAGTTTTGACTTTGCTGATTTGATAAAATCACAGTCAAATAAGGCAAATCAAATTGGATATTTTAAGCGGTGACATGGTGAGTGCCACGGCTCTGTGAGGGCAAGGAGAGACTGGAGGGAGAGAGAATACAGGCTGAGTCATGTGGCTAGGAGGTGAGATGGACTTTCCCTGCCTATTTGTTTTTCTGGAAAGAGCTATGCATAAGTATTAAGCTAAAGAAAGTTTGCCCATGGATCCCCTGAGGTTCTATACTTTATGAAACCCTGGTTTATGTTAAAGGTGTATTTTGGCTCTGGGATAGTAATATTAGCCAAAGCATACCCAAGAGTTATCAGGAAACTATTTTTTTGGCAAATAGTTTTCTTAAAGGTCAAGTTGGTACAAGGCACATCAGGCACAGTAGACACAAAGAAGTATAAGGCTTTTTTTTTTTTGATTCTTAGGATTTTATTTTTCATTTCAGTAAAGAGGTATATGTGTCATTATTTTTTATGGTTTTTTTGCTTTTGTTTTGGACACGCATAGATGGGAGTACATGCATTCACCCTCAGAGAATTCCAAAGAAGCTGAAATTCTGGAAGTTCTGCGCCATCCAAGGGACTGGGTGTGTTGATACAGGCAGAGTGGCTGTGCGGGGGTTTGGAGGGCACAGGATGTGTGCTCCCCATGCCACTGGCCGACACTTTGCCACTGTGTGGCAGTTACCTGTGCCTTAGTCTTTTCCACTCTGCACCCCACCTCGTGGGCAGATGGTAACATGTTTTGGATGCTGTCAGTGATGAATGGTGAGATGGCAGATTGTCAGAGTCAATTAATGACACCTCATTTATACTTGTAGTGTCATTTTATATGACTAGTTTACAAAATTGGACATTGAGTTTCCAAGTATTGAGATAAGGGAATGTAAATAGTATTATATGTATCAGGAAATTTCTCATCTTGTTTTTGTTTCATGTGTTTTTTAAAGTTT
>NW_012098988.1:916322-919667 GCF_000951045.1 Mandrillus leucophaeus | reverse complement strand
CATACCCAAGAGTTATCAGGAAACTATTTTTTTGGCAAATAGTTTTCTTAAAGGTCAAGTTGGTACAAGGCACATCAGGCACAGTAGACACAAAGAAGTATAAGGCTTTTTTTTTTTTGATTCTTAGGATTTTATTTTTCATTTCAGTAAAGAGGTATATGTGTCATTATTTTTTATGGTTTTTTTGCTTTTGTTTTGGACACGCATAGATGGGAGTACATGCATTCACCCTCAGAGAATTCCAAAGAAGCTGAAATTCTGGAAGTTCTGCGCCATCCAAGGGACTGGGTGTGTTGATACAGGCAGAGTGGCTGTGCGGGGGTTTGGAGGGCACAGGATGTGTGCTCCCCATGCCACTGGCCGACACTTTGCCACTGTGTGGCAGTTACCTGTGCCTTAGTCTTTTCCACTCTGCACCCCACCTCGTGGGCAGATGGTAACATGTTTTGGATGCTGTCAGTGATGAATGGTGAGATGGCAGATTGTCAGAGTCAATTAATGACACCTCATTTATACTTGTAGTGTCATTTTATATGACTAGTTTACAAAATTGGACATTGAGTTTCCAAGTATTGAGATAAGGGAATGTAAATAGTATTATATGTATCAGGAAATTTCTCATCTTGTTTTTGTTTCATGTGTTTTTTAAAGTTTTCATTTCTGCCATAAAAATCTGTGGTGGAATACATTTTGTTTTCATTAATTCAGTGACGTTGACTCTTCAGAGTAATTTTAGAACTTGAAGGTAAAAATTTACTTTGTCAATACTGAAGTCTCTGCTGTAATCTTTATACATCTTTCTCCAGAGAACATGATAGTGTCAAGTAGATATATATTTTTATAATAGGTATTTAGAAGCACTTGAAATATTCTTAATCTCTGCATGTGTTACAATTCAGTTATTTCTGTAGTTTGTAAACTCTAAAGTGACATTACTATTAAGAGATGTGTAAGTTGTCATTTTGATTTTTGTGGAACCATTGTTTGTTAATGTTGGGATTCTCTGCCCTTTTGAATGTGAAAGCTTATTTCCCTGAATGCTGATACTTAAAAGTTTTCTATTTCAGACATCTCTATGTGGAAGTTGAGACTAAGAATAATCCTAGGGATGCCATGAATTTAGGCAATGTTTCTCATTTGGAAAATGAAATGAGAAATAATTTCCTTCTTTAAAGCAAATATATATAGTATGAGAAACTTGGAGGCATTTCATGCACACATTTCTTAGCAAAATGGACACATTGAAAAGTCCTCTTTTTTATGTTAGAGATTCTGCAGCTCTTTGCTCTTAAGAGAAAATCGCAACAGGATTCTTAATGTGTGACTTCTTTGTTCATATAATAATATGAATGTATTATTTTATTTGCTTCATAATAAAGTTTATAAGGAACAGCATCTCATACATATCATTATCTTGGAACACGTTGAATGTGTGTGATTGTGTGTGGCCTTTTTAGGGCTGGAAAATGTATGAATTCTTCAACTGTCTTACAACACATCTAATAAATTTTATTATGAAATAAGACTAAGAAATATTTGTATTTTTTGTTGCCAGGATAATATAGGAAAATGCAAATATTTCTTAGTACAGTTGATCCTTGAACAACATTAGGGTGAGGGGCCCCAACTCCTCCTTACTGCACGCAGTTTCAAATGCTTGTATAACTTTTGACTCTCCCAAAAGTTAATCACTATTAGCCTACTGTTGACTGGTAGCCTGACCAATAACATAGTCAATTCACACATGTTTTGTGTTATATGTATTATATACTCTTCTTACAAGCTAAGAAAATGAAAATGTTATTAAGGAAATCATAAGAAAGAAGATATATTTGCCATTCATTAGGTGGAAGTGAATGATCGTAAACGTCTTCATCCTCATTGACTTCATGTTGGGTAGGCTTAGTGGGAGTGGTAAGAAGAAGAGTAGGTCTTGCTCTCTAAAGGGTGGCAGAGGTGGAAGAAAATCTGCAAAGAAGCAAAACTGTGCAGTTCAAACCTGTGTTCAAGGCTCAACTATACTAATGCCAGAGTTCCTGATTCCTAGGTATTTTACTCCAGAAAAATGCAAGTTTTGTACTCAGTTTTCACAGCAGCTTTATTCAATGGTTGAAAATTAGAAACAGCCCAAATGGCTAACAGCAGGTGAGCAGATAAACAACTTGTGATATATGCATATATTAAAATACTAAGCAATGAAAAGGAATAACTGTTGCTAATGACAGTAACATGGATGAACGTCAAAAGCATTATGCCAAGTGAAAGCCACACATAAAAGTAGTTACTATATGACTACCTTATAAGAAAACCTAGAAAAAGCAAAGCTTTAATGACAGAAAGCAGATCAGTGGACGTCAGGGGCCAGGGGATGCAGATTTGTGAAAGGGAACAAAAGTATTTTGAGGTGATTTAAATGTTTTACATCTTGATTGTGGTGATGGTTACTAGACTGTATATACATTTATCAAAATTCACTGAACTTAAAATCATGGAATTTTAATTGTATATGTGAATAATACTTTAATAAAGTTAATACTTTCAAGCAATCCACCATTTAACCCCTACCTCATGTTTCAGCCTTATCTTCTACATTTCTCTGTGCACTTCAGTCTCAGACCATATACTCTGTGCATTTGTCACTCACCACTTTTCTGAACTTACCCCAAATTATACCCGCTCTGGCCTTTTCTCAGGCTGCTGCTATCTCTGCTTTGAATGTCTTATGTGTTTGTTCATCCTTCCATGCCCAATTTAAATCTTCTTCAAGAAACCTTCCTTGGAGTCAATCTTTTCTGCCCTTTCAGCACATTTTTTAGTATTGCTCTCAACATATTCTATTTACAGTCATTCAATCCACATCCCACTTATTACAAAATATTGAAGGTGGGTCTTTCCTTATTTATAGTACCTGCTACCTAATGAATGATCTGTTAATCTTTGTTTTCCAACACTGT
Source organism: Mandrillus leucophaeus (assembly GCF_000951045.1). NCBI lineage: Eukaryota > Metazoa > Chordata > Mammalia > Primates > Cercopithecidae > Mandrillus > Mandrillus leucophaeus. Next base: position 916,713 of record NW_012098988.1, on the reverse strand, counting down.
TTTCCAGTATATTGTAGTATCAAGCTTATTGTTGTTTAACTGTCTGTGTAACTTGTCTTATTCCTAGCCTGTGAAAACAGAAGTTCCCAGTATCTCTAAAAGCTCATTTAGAAATTGTTTTCAAGAATGTATTGTGTTATTCCTGCCACAAGTGTAAGTTATATATTTGAAATCCCACATTTTAAAATTTCATCTTTCTTCCCAAAGAAACATACATAACAATCCAATTTCATAATAAACCTAAATTAGCACATTTAAGTTAGTGACGCTTAGACTTTTGTAAATGGCTTGACTAAATTCCCTCGTTTTGTTACCTGAAATCAAGTCGTAAGTTATACAACATAAAACCTCACTGATATGGTTAGGGTTTGTGTCCCCACCCAAATCTTAC
>NW_012098988.1:895335-915142 GCF_000951045.1 Mandrillus leucophaeus | reverse complement strand
AGTTGATCCTTGAACAACATTAGGGTGAGGGGCCCCAACTCCTCCTTACTGCACGCAGTTTCAAATGCTTGTATAACTTTTGACTCTCCCAAAAGTTAATCACTATTAGCCTACTGTTGACTGGTAGCCTGACCAATAACATAGTCAATTCACACATGTTTTGTGTTATATGTATTATATACTCTTCTTACAAGCTAAGAAAATGAAAATGTTATTAAGGAAATCATAAGAAAGAAGATATATTTGCTATTCATTAGGTGGAAGTGAATGATCGTAAACGTCTTCATCCTCATTGACTTCATGTTGGGTAGGCTTAGTGGGAGTGGTAAGAAGAAGAGTAGGTCTTGCTCTCTAAAGGGTGGCAGAGGTGGAAGAAAATCTGCAAAGAAGCAAAACTGTGCAGTTCAAACCTGTGTTCAAGGCTCAACTATACTAATGCCAGAGTTCCTGATTCCTAGGTATTTTACTCCAGAAAAATGCAAGTTTTGTACTCAGTTTTCACAGCAGCTTTATTCAATGGTTGAAAATTAGAAACAGCCCAAATGGCTAACAGCAGGTGAGCAGATAAACAACTTGTGATATATGCATATATTAAAATACTAAGCAATGAAAAGGAATAACTGTTGCTAATGACAGTAACATGGATGAACGTCAAAAGCATTATGCCAAGTGAAAGCCACACATAAAAGTAGTTACTATATGACTACCTTATAAGAAAACCTAGAAAAAGCAAAGCTTTAATGACAGAAAGCAGATCAGTGGACGTCAGGGGCCAGGGGATGCAGATTTGTGAAAGGGAACAAAAGTATTTTGAGGTGATTTAAATGTTTTACATCTTGATTGTGGTGATGGTTACTAGACTGTATATACATTTATCAAAATTCACTGAACTTAAAATCATGGAATTTTAATTGTATATGTGAATAATACTTTAATAAAGTTAATACTTTCAAGCAATCCACCATTTAACCCCTACCTCATGTTTCAGCCTTATCTTCTACATTTCTCTGTGCACTTCAGTCTCAGACCATATACTCTGTGCATTTGTCACTCACCACTTTTCTGAACTTACCCCAAATTATACCCGCTCTGGCCTTTTCTCAGGCTGCTGCTATCTCTGCTTTGAATGTCTTATGTGTTTGTTCATCCTTCCATGCCCAATTTAAATCTTCTTCAAGAAACCTTCCTTGGAGTCAATCTTTTCTGCCCTTTCAGCACATTTTTTAGTATTGCTCTCAACATATTCTATTTACAGTCATTCAATCCACATCCCACTTATTACAAAATATTGAAGGTGGGTCTTTCCTTATTTATAGTACCTGCTACCTAATGAATGATCTGTTAATCTTTGTTTTCCAACACTGTTTTCCAGTATATTGTAGTATCAAGCTTATTGTTGTTTAACTGTCTGTGTAACTTGTCTTATTCCTAGCCTGTGAAAACAGAAGTTCCCAGTATCTCTAAAAGCTCATTTAGAAATTGTTTTCAAGAATGTATTGTGTTATTCCTGCCACAAGTGTAAGTTATATATTTGAAATCCCACATTTTAAAATTTCATCTTTCTTCCCAAAGAAGATACATAACAATCCAATTTCATAATAAACCTAAATTAGCACATTTAAGTTAGTGACGCTTAGACTTTTGTAAATGGCTTGACTAAATTCCCTCGTTTTGTTACCTGAAATCAAGTCGTAAGTTATACAACATAAAACCTCACTGATATGGTTAGGGTTTGTGTCCCCACCCAAATCTTACCTTGAATTGTAATCCCCCAAATCCCCAGGTGTCAAGGGAGAGACCAGGTGGAGGTAATTGAATCATGGGGGTAAATCACCCCTGTGCTGTTCTCGTGGTAGTAAGTTCTCACAGGATCTGATAGTTTTGTAAGGGGCTCTTCCCTCCTTTGCTCGGCACTTCTCCTTCCTGCCGCCTTGTGAAGAAGGTGCCTTGCTTCCCTTTTGCCTTCTGCCATGATTCTAAGTTTCCTGAGGCCTCCCCAGCCATGCTGAACGATGAGTCAATTAAACCTCTTTATAAATTATTCAGTCTCAGGCAGTTCTTTACAGCAGTATGAAAACAGACTAATGTACTCACAGACCTGTTTCTACAAGTGTTTTTATGTTTTTTGTTTGTGTTTTTTTTGGTTTTTTGTTTTTTTGTTTTTTTGAGATAGAGTTTCACTCTTGTTGTCCAGGCTGGAGTGCAATGGTGCGATCCTGACTCACTGCAACCTCCACCTCCTGGGTTCAAGCGATTCTCTTGCCTCAGCCTCCCGAGTAGCTGGGATTACAGGCATGGGCCAGCACACCCGGCTAATTTTTGTATTTTTTTTTAAGTAGAGACAAGGTTTCACCACGTTGGCCAGGCTGGTCTTGAAATCCTGATCTCAGGTGATCCACCTGCCTCGGCCTCCCAAAGTGCTGGGATTACAGGGATGAGTCACCATGCCCGGCCTACAAGTGGTTTTATACTGGATATTCACTAACATATACATATACCAGCAGAGCAAGTTAGTTGAACTGCATTTCCTCTTCCAATCAGTGTAGCCAGCTCTATTCTAGATGTTAAACTCATTCAATCAGTATTGTCAATAATCCTTTTACTGTTAATCCCTTCATATTTCAAAATGTGTTTGAACATAAAATTTGTCATAATCTAACCCATCATGGTTTCAATGGGTTCATGCAAATACAGCCACTTAGGAAAGTAAATTGACTTTGCAGTCATTTAGAGTTGCAACATTGACTTTGTCGTGGATGTGTTTTCTTATGAGATGGGTGAGAGGTATCAAAGTTCACAAAGCTGTACTGGCTGAATGCCTCTTACGTAATAGCAAGTGAATAATGCTTTCATAAATAAAAGTCTTTATAGCAATTTATCTATGCTCAGATCTGGTCAAGGTTGCTTCCATTTTCTGACTTGATGAGGCAGACAGGCTTTTAGAATCTGTTCCACATCTGCTGCTTGACATTCTTCTAACCATTAGTATAGTATGCAAATTCAGCAGTTCCTTGTCGTTCAAACTGTAGTTTATTAAAAATAACTAGTTCAGATGTCCTCAAAGAACATTTAAATTAATACCACCTGAATACAGGCTGGGCACAACAGCACTTTGGGAGGCTGAGGTGGGTGGATCAACTGAGGTCAGGAGTTCGAGACTAGCCTGGCCAACATGGTGAAACCCCATCTCTACTAAAAATACAAAAATTAGCGAGGCATGGTGATGGGCGCCTGTAATCCCAGCTCAGGAGGCTAAGGCAGGAGAATCACTTGAACCTGGGAGGCAGAGATTGCAGTGAACCAAGATCGTGCCACTGCACTCCAGCCTGCGCGACAGCGCAAAACTCTTGTCTCAAAAAAACAAGAAAACAAAAACAACAACAACAACAACAAAACTACTTCAATACAAATTCTGCTGAAAGTACTTTTTGTTTTTTAATGTGTACTTGATCTTATATACTATTCAGCGTGAGTGTGGTGCTTAAAAGTAATGTATTTCTAAGAAGCAAAGAATAAGGAGCTACTTTCATCTTTACTTCTCTGCCACCCACCCCCACTGTTCATCTTAGTAATGTGTGGGAGATATGGTATCTCCCCAAACAGCAAGAAGCAGTCTTCAGCTGACGTGCCCTCGTGTGTGGAGCAAAGACAAGCCATCCCTGCTGTGCCCTATCAGAATTCCTGACTTGTAGAATCTGTGAGCATGATAAAATGGTTGCTGTTACATGTCATTAAGCTTGGAGTGGTTTGTTAAACAGCAATAGATAATTGAAACAGATGAAATGTCATTAACAGAAATGAAAAGAGCAGTTTTGAGGTGCTTGAAATGCTTGCAAGCTACCTGTACCAGTATTTAGAGATGTGAACTTAGGAGAGCTCAGTCCAGAAACATAAGTCTACCAATTTTGCAAAAGTAATAATTGAAGAAGTGGAAGAAGGTAAGCCACCCAAGGAAGTGCCTGCAGTGTAGTAAAAGAGCATCAGAGACCGAACTGGGGACAGAGAAATGCACACAGGATGAGGTATCAGGAAAGACAGCCGAGAAGCAGCTATCTGAATAGAATAGGAGGAAGGAAATTGAAAGAGACAAGTGGGATGTGATTGTAATAAGGGCTCAAATATTACAATGGTTGTTTCTAATAGAAGATGTTAACATGATTTACACTCTATGTTAATATGTTTGATAAATTGGGATTTAAATTAACATTTAAAAATGATCCTAGTCTATAAATGATCAAGGTCTTCTCAGATACTAAAATTTAGATGATAAAATTATTTCCATTAACATACCAGGTAATGTCTCCAGTTTCTCAAGATTATGACATTCTTGAAAGAACCAGTAGGTGGAGCAGAAAATCTAATCTGCAGGGGCTTTTTGTTTGTTTTTTGGTGAGGAACGGAGGAGGAGAAAGTAAAGTAAAGCGAGGAAGAAGGAGGGAGAATAAAAAGTCCTGGGAGGAGGAAGGAGAAACGAGAGAGAAGAGGTGGAGGACAGGACAGAAAAAGAGGAGAGGCAAAGAAGGAGTGAAATGAGAGAATTATCTGAAATCTGGCTCTTGTTGAACTCTGCTGTTGTTGGACAGATTATCTAAATGAGTCGTTACATATTTAATCAAGCATGGCTAATTTGACTATGCTGTTTATGTCTTGTCAAATGTCTCCACCGTGTTTCATGTCTCACTTTACGACTGGGAGATTCTGAAGTTGGCAATGTCTACAGTTCCAGTAATGTTGAATGTCTAAAGTACGGTGCTTAGCATCTGAGTTCCCTGGCCGCCTCTGAACTGTGAGTTGCCTGAGAAAATGTGAACATTTTTGTCTGAGAGTGAATTATGTTAATTTGACTCTCAGAGGATACACAATTCTAAAAAGATTGAGGACTATTCATCTAAATTTGTGTATTCAATTTAGAGTCTATACCCCAGGGGGTATGTGTGATTCAGTGAAGGAAGGTAAGAAAACATTTTTATCATTTCAAAAGCTCTGTTTGTGTGTAATTTCATTATGTCTACAATAAATTAATTATGTGGGTATTTCACAAAAAAGCACATTTTGGGTGCAAAAAAATCAGCAACTTGTAATTGAAGAATTGCTCGTTCAAATAGTGTATGTGTTTTTACAATTTGATGGACTAAAAATGAAAGTGGAGAAGAAAGCAGAATGTCTTGATAAACCAAAGAAAGAATATAATAACCATAAAGCTTGGCTTCTTACCTGTGGCCAGAGTTACAGGGCAGGAAGTGAAAGTATGCTAATTTCCCATTGGTTTTAGAGGAAACGAATGGGCACTGTCTAAAGAAATGGAGAATGAACATGTTAAATACAATATAGTAAAGGTAATCAGTAGACTAGAAATATAAACCAAACTAAAGTGAGAGACTTTAAACTATAAGTTTAGAAAACAACAAGAACAATATGATAAAGCCATAGCAAACATACCCATCCTATCAATAAATTAAAAATGACATACATTATCAATAAATAAAAGTATCATAACATACTTTTACAATATTTCAAGTGGGACCATAAAGAAATAGATGCTATATAAAAGATATACCTTTAAAACAAAATGCTTCAGAAAGTAAAAAACGATAGCTATACCAGGCAAGTACAAACTTAAAAAAATGAAGGAGTTATGATACTCATATCAGCTATCATGGAATTCACATCTAAAAGCGTAACATAAGAAAAAGAAGGGTACTTAAAATGTGAATGTAAAAAGGTGTAAATATCAATGGACCAAAGTACATAACTATATTCACAAGGAGAAAAAAATCCACTGGAGGAACTAGACTGATGCACACTTGCAGTTGTCGAATTACTTCACTTAGTCCCTGACAGCAAGTCGGAGGAAACATATTAAAGATATAGAAGACCTAAATAACATGAGTAACAAAGTATCTCTAAATTACATATGTTTTGAACCCTGAACCCTGAAAATAGAGACAACCCTTCACAGTACCTAGGGACATTCATAAAAATTGACAAAATTCTTTTCTAAATTACAAACTCCATAAGAAATTTTAAAAAACAGAAATTATACTGACAATATTCTCTAATCATAATACAGTAAGACAAAAATGAACAAGCAAATAAAAAACTAAAAACTCCGACATCTTGTAAATTAAAACAGCTGTTTTTCTTAGCCCAGTCTTGGGTCAAAGAGGAAATATAAACCAAAATTACTCATATCTAGGAAATACTGATAAACAATACCTACTACACCCTATAAGACATAACTAATGTGGTGTTTTCTTAAGGGCTTAAATATTTATACTGATAAATAAGAAAAAATGAAAGCTATTTCTCAATCAAGAAATTTTACAAGATAACCAAACAAACTGAAGAAAAGGAAAGAGAGAAATTAGCAGGCAGAAACAAGATAAGGATGTTCAGTATCACTACTATTATTCAATATTGTATTAGAGATGCTAAGCTAGTAAGTTTAGGCAAGATAAAGAATTAGAAATACAAAGATTAGAAAAGAAGAGGTAAAATAATTTGTAATGACAAAATCTAAAAGCAACCCAAGTTTAATAAATGGAAGAATAGATAAATAAATTCTGGTATATTAATAAAATAAAATACCATAGACTCATGTTATGTGTATATAAATTATACAACTGGGAAAATTAATATGGATGAATATCACAGACATTGACCGAAGATAAAATAACCTGCAGAACAATACATACAATGTGGTTCCATTTGTATAAAATTCAAAAGATGCAAAGCTAGGCCACAGGCTATTTAAAGATACACGTAAGTGATAAAATTAATGAAAAGCTAATGACAAATACCAAATTCAGGTGAATGGAGAATGGAACTGAGACAGGATTCGTGGATGGCTTCAAAGTTCTTAGTAGTGTTGTACAGCTGGATTCTGATATACAAGTGGCCATTTCAACATTTCAATATATTAATAGGATATTTCTTAATATCTTACTCATATTTTTTAAATATTAATGTGTACATCAAGTATTAAAATCTTTTAAGCTAGGATCAGAAAAACTCTTTTACTCTCATACTAACATTCACTTCTGTGGATTTTCTTGCTGGCATCCCGATACATGTTTCTTTAAAAATCAAGTATTTTTTCCCACATATTTAAATTAGTGTGTATGCCTTGTGGAACTCTTGGAAAATAAACAGTGGTATTAAGGATATAATTACATTTTATTCCACCACTTAGAAGTAACCATAAATACTGAAAATTTTGGTGTATTTCTTTCTAGCTATTTTATGCATATTTTAATGTAGTTAAATCATATTGCATATATAATTTTGAATACTCACTGTTTTATTTTTTATGCCTTAAGCATCTCCCCCTGTTATTTAAAACTTTCAAAGGCAGATAATCGACTGGGGCTGGAAATAATGGGGTTTCTTGAAAGCGAGCAAATGAGCTACTGACTGAGGGCTCTAAACCATCAACTGCCCCCATTTCTTTATGGGAACTTGGTCTCCAGCTGGGCAGGAGATTCAGGGCTTTTTTTTCCCAAATAGATAATGAATAGTTCTGGGGGAAAAAAAATACTGCTGGAGGCTTTGATATTTTCACTACAAAATGATTAGCTCTTTTCTTTGCACCTACTTTCCTCCCAGAGCTTCCTATTACTTCTTAGTGCCTCTTTATAAGAATAGATAGCCAAGGATAGCTATATGTAGAAAGCTGAAACTCAATCCCTTCCTTACACCTTATACAAAAATTAACTCGAGATGAATTACAGACTTAAATGTAAGACCTAAAACTGTAAAAACCCTAGAAGAAAACTCAGGCAATACCATTCAGGACATAGGCATGGGCAAAGACTTCATGACTAAAACACCAAAAGCAATGGCAACAAAAGGCAAAATTGACAAATAGGATCTAATTAAACTAAAGAGCTTCTGCACAGCAAAGGAAACTACTATCAGGGTGAACAGGCAACCTATGGAATGGGAGAAAATATTTGTAATCTATCCATCTGACAAAGGGCTAATATCCAGAATTTACAAAGAACTTAAAAAAATTTGCAAGAAAAAAACAATGCCATCAAAAAGTGGGCAAAGGATATGAACAGACACTTCTCAAAAGAAGACATTTATGCAGCCAACAGACATATGAAAAAATGCTCATCATCACTGGTCATCAGAGAAATGCAAATCAAAACCACAATGAGATACCATCTCACACCAGTTAGAATGGCAGTCATTAAAAAGTCAGGAAACAACAGATGCTGAAGAGGATGTGGAGAAATAGGAGCGCTTTTACACTGTTGGTGGGAGTGTAAATTAGTTCAACCATTGTGGAAGACAGTGTGGTGATTCCTCAAGGATCTAGAACTAGAAATACCATTTGACTCAGCAATCCCATTACTGGGTATATACCCAAAGGATTATAAATCATGCTACTATAAAGACACATGCACATGTATGTTTATTGCAGCAGTATTCACAATAGCAAAAACTTGGAACCAACCCAAATGTCCCTCAATGATAGAGTGGATAAAGAAAATGTGGCACATATACACCATGGAATACTATGCAGCCGTAAAAAAGAATGAGTTCATGTCCTTTGTAGGGACATGGATGAAGCTGGAAACCATCATTCTCAGCAAAATATCACAAGGACAGAAAATCAAACACTGCATATTCTCACTCATAAGTGGGAATTGAACAATGAGATCACACGGACACAGGGACAGGAGCATCACACACTGGGGCCTGTTGGGGGATAGAGGGCTGGGGGAGAGATAACGTTAGGAGAAATACCTAAATTATGAGTTGATGGGGGCAGCAAACCAACATGGCACATGTATACCTATGTAACAAACCTGCATGTTGTACATGTGTACCCTAGAACTTTAATAAAAAGAAGAGCAAACAAAATGATTTGAATCAATGAGAAAACATTCAAAAAGAAAAGAATACATAGCCAGGGTCATCAGATATTTGAGGAAAAATCTCCAAATATAAGAGAAAGAGAAAAAATAAGTAAAGAGACCACAGACAGGCAGTCTTCTAATTAATATATAATAGAAAAGATAAGAGATTAAACTTAGAAATACAGAAGTAAATAGAACAACCAAAAAGATTTAAAAGTTGTTGCTTTTGGGCAGCAGGGCTGGGGTGAACAGAAATGGAAAGGGAATTGCTGGGTTTTGTCATAACCTTTTACTACTCTTTGATTGTTTAACTGATTGTATTTATTAGATTAATAAAAATATGAAAGAGTAAAAGCTATGGATTTTTAAGCCCTCAAAACAGCATTTTAATTGTGCATTTTTTAAATCATATAGATGTTTCTTATTAGAAAAAACTTTCCTTTCTGTTACATTAATTTTTATCCTGTGTTGACATTACATTATCAGTGTTTTTAAAGACCTCTTCCTGTTTTTGACCTCACTGTTGAGCTGAGTTAAATACACGTTATCTTCTAACTAGTTTTAACTTTAAGAAGTAAGATATGTTCTGAGAAAAGTATTCTTTAACAGGTTCCAATCGTTCGTAAAGATGCATAGAACTTTATACGTGGTACCCAAATGTCTTTTCTATGTTAATAAGTAAATCTATGTTTATAAAATGCAAACTAAGTCACAGATTTTGTACACCTCAAGGTATAGGGGGAAGGTATTTCATAAAGTGGGTGCTGGACAATGGTCCAGATGTATGACCTTTTTAAAGTTTTTGCTTGAGAGTTTAGAAGTGACATTTAAATCAATGATCACTGTGTGTAGGTTTTGGTTTTCTAAACACAGCAGCCCTCTGGCTCAATCGTGAAGACCTCTCATGAGTTCCAGAGGAACTTGGGTATATTTCTGTTTGTATAGTAAGACACTAAGAGAAAAGCATATTCTGGTTTTTACAGCTCTACCTTATTTTCTTCAAATGATATTTTAGTGACAATTTGAAGGAAATGCTATCAATGCTTCAAAACTCCAGCATAGTTTTTTTGTGCTGCCACCACAGCATCATCACTTCATGGTCTGATTGGTGTAAATACAACAGGGATAAGCAAAAGCATGAGACTGAAGGACACTTTCTGTTTAGGAAAAATGGGTAACAAGTTGAAGAATGCTTCTCCCTGAAATCTTTGGGCTTCCTCTCAATGTTGTTCCTGTTGTGTGGGTAGCTCCACCCCAGATACCCACACAAGAACCTGGCCAGTGTAAAAATCAAACCGTGTGTCTTAGGCCACAACAGAGTCGGATTTTTACCTTGGCCAGGTTCTTGTGTGGGTAGCTGGGGTGGAGTCCTCTCATTCTTACTCTGCTTTTGTGGTGTGAAAGTCTAAGTTAACTGTTGATTGTTCTTCAGTTTATTAGTGCTTTGCTATAATCTTAGGTAAAGTCAAAAATGCCATCAACTCATCTTATTGACATAGAGCAAAAGTACACCTGAATTTTTATTAGTTCAGACTTTTTTTAGAGTAAGAAGTCTTACTCTATAGTCTTTGTACATACATACAAAGAGAACACAGCGTTATGTTTTCATGACCTCGTACGTCTTCATTCTTGAACCTTTTAATTTTCTCCCATCAGAAAATATTTTAATTAAGTAATGTTCAAAAAATTTAGGTGGGCATACTAACACAAAATGCATTTTCTCTGATTTGTAAACCTTTTTTTTTTTTTTTTTAAACGAAGAGTTTTTGCTTCTTGCTTATATCTCTGTGGTTTGATGTTTTAGCCTCTTGATTAATCTCAATACTTTCTATCCTATGACTAAACTACTTTCCCTTGCATACACACTTGGATTTCTACTGCACGTCTTTTAAATTTTATGTCATTTATCATCTATATCTCTTCATTATTTTTTCTTAGATTTGCGTAATTCATATGTCTCTTCTTTATTTGTAGAGAGTCTAAATCTAGTCTTACATAATTGCTCCCAATGATGAGAATCTATTTATTTATACTTCTAATGTGTCCCAGAAAGGACATAAGGTGACATATATAATAATGCATAAAATATAATGAGATGAATTCAATTAAAAATAAGAAAAGTAGAAAAGGGAAACTAATGGTGGGAAATTAAGATGACGCCAAGAGCAAGGTCAGCGTTCAAATGCTTGCCTAATAGAGCCGCAGTTTGGCTTGCTGCTATATCCCTGTTTTTTGTTCACCAGCTTCATGTCCCTCCCTGTGTAGCTTGATGACCACAGCCTGCTTGTGATAGTTAGGGTTTTCCAGAGAAACAAAACCAATAGGATGCGTGTGTGTATGTCTGTATATAGCTTTATTTAAGGAATTTCTGAATATAGAGACTGGCAAGTCCCAAATCTGCAGTTCACACCTGCTGCTAGAATTCCCTCTTGCTCAGGAAGGTCAGTCTTTTGTTCTATTTAGAACATCCACTGATGGATGAGGCCCACCCACTTTATAAAGGGCAAACTGCTTTCCTCAAAGTCCACTTATTTAAATGTTAGTCTCATCCAAAGCACTCTTACAGAAACATCCAGAATAACGTTTGACCACATATCTGGGCACTGTGGCCCCACCATGTTGGCATAAAATTAATCACCATGCCAATAAAACCTGAGACTTGCCTTTAACCTCCACCTCCTTCCTACATGCACCCTTTCCATTTTCTCTAATTCATGAAGCTTCAGTTATACTTCACTTTACTCCTTTTTTCTCACACCTTCCAATAAAGACTCAGGATTCCCAAGGGGTCCTTAGGCCACGCGTTCCTATTTCCTGGGTTGGGTGAAATTCCTCTCCCTTCTGGTGGTTAATGACTGCTTTCGAATAAGTTCCTGGTCCATCCTGAGTGTCCTGCTTACCTCTCCCCTAATGGCCCTGTCCCATCCCCTCCCCATGCCCTACCCCTGGCTCTTTGTAAACATTCCTTACATTATTACAGGCCCATCATGAATCATTTCTGCTAAGGTAGGAATTACCTTTCCTACATTAGGCCAGGTTTTCTGGGTGCTGATGCAACTGTATACAGGGTTATGTGAGTGCTTGTTTGAGTGTATGTGATTGTCGTGAGAGTGGAGCAATAAAGACAGTCCCTGGGAAAAGTTTCCCAGGGCCCAGTGGTCCAGTGTGTCTCTGCTACTAGAGGAAGAATGTGGTCTGCCACTGTACTTGTTCCCTGAAGCCCAGATCACAGAGAGGGGTTGTGGGAATCAGTCTCTGCCTGGCAGGTTTTTGAAGCTTGTGAGGGGAAATAACTCTCTAGCTTTCTTTCAGATAGAAGAAAAAACCAAAAATGAAATAAAAGTAAGACAAGTGGCTATAACACAAAAAAACTTTATAGACAGAGATTCAAATATAAATCTGAATTGTTCACCCTTTTACTTTATAACCAGGCACCAGAGGACCCGTAAATGCGTCATGATCATTTCTGAAATCTTGGTAGTATTCCCATACAACCTGAGCCCGTATTTCGGACTGGTCATAGCTGTGTGATTTAGGGCACATCACACAGACTCTACTCTGAACTCCTCTATAAAACAGAACGAGTAATGTGTACCTCCAAAATTACTGTGGGAAGTAAATAAAATAACATATGGGAAAGAGTTTCAGAAGCTGTTAAGTGTTATGTGGACATCAAATATTCAGGAAATCAGCTAAAGCCATACTGAAGACATTAAAACAAACAATCAGATATTTGATAAATAGAAAGCTGGGCAAATGACTTTAGCACTTTAAAGGTAGGAGGTAGGGGAGACTAGATCAGTCAGAGAGAAAGAGTTTAGTCATTTTCATATTATGATTCTTCCCTTCCCAGTGGAAAGTATATATGAGCATGTACGTTTATGTAATGTAGATAGATGTGTCAGTAAATTGCTTTTCACTTTCTGTAGTCCAAATCAAAAATAATAATTTCTTAAGCTAGGAAAATTAAGTAATTTGATGAGGGAATTTGGCTGGAAAAGTGAAAAACAATTCAAGGATAGGTATTTTATAAATATATCAGAATATTATATGTTTGGGAAGGAAATAACATGTTCACTTCTATGTATTTTAATTTTTTATTTAGCATTGACTTCCCACCTGTTGTTTAACTTTTTCATTCTTTTCTTTGTTTTTTTTTTTTGTTGTTGTTGTTTTTTTCCATTGTGGTCAAGTGCATATTGAAGACCACCTTAGCTTAGCTGAGAACGTTGTACTTGTGAAGCATTTGAATGTGGGCCACATCAAAAGTGAACAAAATAATTCATTTCCTGGCCCTGCTCAAGTAGCCTCACCCTGAGAGTCTGCCTCTGTGGCCCACAATACTGCCACCCATAACAATCACCTCTCTTTAAACCCAGGTGTATTTGGTATCTGTAACTCTCACCTGACTCTCACATAACACTCAGTAAAATGATTCATCTCTTCGTAAACTTAAATTTACATTTAAATGCTGCATCTCCCTTCACACCAGCCAGTGCTAATACCCAACACTGAGGGTGCCAGACATTAACTTAGTCAATATTTGAAATAATCCTGAGGAAGTTATTCTCATTGCATGCATGAGAAAATTGAGGTGTGGAGGGTTGAAGTTTTTGCTCACCCCCACAGAGCCAAGTGTTGAGCAAAAAGTAGTCTGGGCTGGGTGCCGTGCCTCACGCCGGCAATCCCAACACTTTGGGAGGCCAAGGCAGGCGGATCACTTGCGACCAGGAGTTTGAGACCAGGCTGGCCAACATGGTGAAACCGTTTAGTCTCTGCTAAAAATACAAAAGTTAGCCAGGTGCGGTGGGGTGTGCCTGTAATCCCAGCTACTTGGGAGGCTGAGGCATGAGAATCACTTGAGCCTGGGAGGCAGAGGTTGCAGTAAGCTGGGCTCACACAACTGCACTCCAGCCTGGGTGACAGAGAGGGACCCTGCCACACACACACACACACACACACACACAAACACACACACACACAAAGTCTGGCCTCTGACATCACTCTGAACCAGAATTATGAAAACTCAATAGGAATCAAGACCTTGTCTCACAGTTTAGGTGCCTCCAGCCCCTAACCATTATTTGCATTCAAGAAAGGAACTGTAAATGTCTTATGGTTGTTGCTCTTTGAAAACAAATCCTATAGTTATGGAAACAAGTGAAAAATGCTAGAGAACTCGTATTCTCCTAATATGATCTTTGATTAAGCTTTTACTGAGTTCAGAATTAAGGATTGTTAATGATACGAAAGCTTTTATAGCACTGATTTTTTTTCAAAGTACCAACCTGTGGTTTGGTGACACAACTATAGAAACATGGATAGAAACTCCCTATTATGCAACAAACCACTTCCTGCATCTGTTTATTCATTTATCTGCAGTGTTTTAGCTAAACTCTTCTCCACTTGTAGGGTCATATACTTGCAACTGTATCACTATGCGGAGCGTAAGTATCACAAACTGCTGAAGAACATGGACTTGGTAGCCAGATTTTGAGGTTAGAATTCAATGTAATTCTGTATAAATAACACATACCTCAATAGGACAGTAGAAAAGATGACCAGTGTTAACAAATGTAAAGCAATTAAAACAGTGCCAAGCACATAAGTGCTTTATACATGTTTACTATTAATATTAAAACTCCAAAATTTCAGCAAATATACTTAGTTCAGCCTTCTGCAATCAGCAATTTTGACTCAGTTTAACCCGTGAAATAACAAAGTGAATGCCAGGCACCGTGGCTCACACCTGTAATCCCAGCGCTTTGGGAGGCCAAGGCAGTTGGATCACCTGAGGTCAGGAGTTTGAGACCAGCCTGGCCAACATGGTGAAACTCCGTCTGTGCTAAAAATACAAAAATCAGCTGCGTGTGGTGGCACATGCCTGTCCCAGCTACTCAGGAGGCTGAGGCAAGAGAATCACTTGAACCGGGGAGGCGGAAGTTGCAGTGAGCCAAGATCGTGCCACTGCACTCCAGCTTGGGTGACAGAGCAAGACTCCATCTCAAGGAAAAGAAAGAAAAAGAAAGAAAGGGAGAGAGAGAGAGAAGAAGAAGAGAAAAAGAAGGGAGGGAGGGAGAGAGGGAAGGAAGAAAAGAAGGGAAAGAAAGGAAGGAAGAAAGCGAGAGAGAGAGAGGAAGAAAGAAAGAAGGAAGGAAAGAAAGATAAAAAAAGAAAGAAAGAAAGAAAGAGAGAAAGAAAGAAAGAAAGAAAAGAAAGAGAGAAAGAAAGAAAGGAGCCTCTGTTCTTCTTAGTTTTGGAAGGAAATCCAATTGTATGCTGCTCACACTCTAATATACCTAACAGGTAATAATAGTGATTCTGCTTGAACATTTCCAGTGATGGAGAACTTAACTACCCCTCAGAAAATTTCATTTTATAATTGGATAATTTAGTTATGAATAAAGTTATATTTTATATTGAACAGAAATCTACCGTTCCGTAAATTCCACCTACTCGTTCCAGGGGTTAAATAGCAAAGCAGTGGTTTTTCAATTGTCTTGTGCAGAAATATTTCAGAAGTTCTTAAAATGTTTGATCAAAATTTCATTTTTTAAAAAGACATTTTTGAATCATTTGTTAAAACTGAACATTTTAAGGGGTGTGTGATATCCTTGGGAAGATTGCTTAACTTCTCCAATTCTCATCTTTTTCATCTACAAAATGAGTATAATTAGTAAATGAAAAATAAGTCTTCAATAAATGTTAACTGCATCTGTATAATTCTTATCGTTATATTATTTGCATTTTGATACAAGCTATTAGAAGGCTTCCTTTAAAGCTCTATGACTCAGAGGTTTTGTGGTTTCTTGCTGCAGACGATTCTCAGCTATCCTTTTCCTCAACTCAGTGGAGGATTTCTTTTGAGGGTTCAAACCCCAAACTTGGCCTTGTAATCAGCTGAGCATGGGCTGACCTCGGTCTCCATCACTTCAAGGTAATCCATCAAGAGGGATCACTCAACTCCCAGCCGCTACAGTTCCTGAAAATCTTCTAAGACAGGTGTTCAGATGCCCTGGCCTTGCTATAATAGTAGTGGATGCTTTGGAAATCCTCTGGAGCTGAGTTTTGCTAACACCAAGGTGCTGAGAGGTTTTCCACTGTGGCGTGATCCTGTGTAACTCCTGCTGACTACATACCCTGCCATCCCTGCAGATTCTCAGCTTCCAGATTCTCTCATGGACCCTATGTCTTCAGAATAGGGAGAAATATGCCACAATAGAATTCTACTTTTGGGATAATTACTGTCTTGTTAATCCAGCGTTGCAAAGGCTGAAGGCTAGAGATTGGGTAGCTCTTGGTTCTCTATTCAGAAAACCAACGTATGTTTCTCCTGCCTACATACTCAGCTCCTCTGAGCAGGAGATAGTCAGGGAGAAGTCCGTCTGAGCTTGACTCAAATGATGTTCCCCTTTGGCTATGTGTCCTGTAGAGATCTGTGGAGCATAATTTTGCTAGTTTTAAATGGTATAAATGTAATATATTTGCATTGTAACTTTTTTCCCAAACATTACTAGTATAAGTATAGAGCATAAAATAAAAAGTTATATCTCCCTAACTACTATCTCACCCCCAGGTTTCACCACCCACTGATAGATCTCCTTATAAATCTTTGAGGAAATTTCTCACTCTTATGCATATAACTATGCATAAATGTCTATTTTTATAAAAATATTGAAGGAGTCTCATAATAAATATACAAATATGTATTTTATATACTTTAGTGTATTTTGGGCATTTTTCCACAACAGCACATTTAGGCTGCTTCCTTCTTTTTAATAAACACCTTATACTTTTATATTAAAAGCTCTCTATATATGAAATATATATTATATATTAAAAACTCTATAACATTTAAATAACTTATATATATTAAATATATATAACTTAAATATATATTAAAAGCTCTATAACATTTAATTAAGTTGTATATTAAATGCTCTATAACATTTAATTAAGTTTAAAAATTTATTTACCCAGTACTTTATCAATGGATATTAAGATACTTTTTCTTTCTTTGTTTTTTTCATCCTTCCAAACTGTGGTAGGCAGTCTCAAAAGATGGCCCCCAATGAGCATTATCTCCTCGTGTCTATGTCCTTGTGTATTCCCTTCCCTCATTGACTTAGGCTGTCCTGTGTAACAAGAAGACGTTGTGCGAATGGTAACATATGACTTCCATGACTAGGTTATAAAAAGCATAGTGACTTCTGCCTTGTAGTTTCTTGAATTACTCATTCTGGGAGATGCCAGTCAACTTATCATGAGGATCATCCAACAGTTATATTGGGAGGCAAGGGCTGAGGAACTTGGCCCTCTTGCAACTTGTCAGCTCACAAGTCAAACTGGAATTTGATCTTCCAGCCCCAGTCAGACTTTGAGATGATTGCAGTTTCTGTACACTGACTACAACCCCATGAGACAGCCACTCAGCTAAACTGCTCTCCAATAACTGAGACACAGAAACTCTATGAGATAATGATGTCTATTATGACTTTAAACTTTTAAGTTTTGGGGTAATTTTTAAGCACAGCGGTAAGTAACTAATAGACAAACAACGTCACAATGATCATCCATGTATGCTTATTTTTGTGAGAATACAAAAGTCTATAAAACAAATTCTTTGGAATAGAATTGAAAATAGTTGAAAAGAACGTGAATTTTAAATTTCACTTAATAATATGCAATTTAATTTAACAATGTCCCACAGTGAATGAGTGGGCTTCCCCATACCTACCCTCGACATTGAAGCTCACACTAGAATCTTGCCATTTTATAACTTTTAAAAAAGTTTTTTTTCTCCAATTTGGACTTAGTTATGCAGGAGGCTGAGCACTTAATTTTGCCATTTTATAACTTTTAAAAAAGTTTTTTTTTTTTTTTCAACTTGGACTTAGTTATGCAGGAGGTTGAGCATTTATAAAATATTCATTGAAAATTTATATTTATATTCTTGTTAACTGCCAATTTATGTCTTTACTCGCTTTGTATTGAATTGATTTTTTTTCCTATTAGAGCTTTTTGTATAATAAGAAAATTAGCCCTTTTTTATAAGTATGCCTGTTTTTCCCCATTTTGAAATTTTTATTGTAACGTAGTTTATACATCTTTTTAGGGCAGAAAATGTTTACTTTTTGTAGTAAAATGTATCTTTTATTTTTTTATCAATTTTTATTTTAAATTCTGGGGTACACATGCAGGATGTACAGGTTTGTTACATAGGTAAACATGTGTCATGGTGGTTTGCTGCACAGATCAACCTATCACCTAAGTGTTAAGCCCAACATCTGTTAGTTATTATTCCTGATGCTTTCCCTCCCCCTGCCCGTACAACACACCCCAACATGTGTTGTTCCTCACCATGTGTCCATGTGTTCTCATGATTTGGCTCCCATTTATAACTGAGAACATGCAGTGTTTGGTTTTCTGTTCCTGCACTAATTTGTTGAGGATAATGGCTTCCAGCTCCATCCATGTCCCTGCAAAGGATATGATCTTGTTCCTTTTTATGGCTGCATAGTATTCCATGGTGTATATGTATCACATTTTCTTTATCCGGTCTATCATTGATGGGCATTTGAGTTAATTCCATGTCTTTGCTATTGTGAATAGTGCTGCAATAAACACACGCATGCATGTATCTTTACAGTAGAATGATTTATTTTCCTTTGGGTATATACCCAGTAGTGGGATTGCTGGGTCAAATGGTATTTCTGCTTCTAGATGTTTGAGGAATTGCCACACTGTCTTCCACATGGTTGAAATAATTTACATACCCACGAACAGCGTAAAAGTGTTCCTTTTTCTTAACAACCTCACCAGCATCTGTTGTTTTATGACTTTTTAATACTCGCTATTTTGACTTGCATGAAATTGTGTCTTATTATGGTTTTGATTTACATTTCTCTAATGATAGGTGATATTTAGCTTTTATTCATATGTTTGTTGGCTGCATGAATGTCTTCTTTTGAGAAGTATCTATTCGTGTCCTTTGCCCACCTTTAAAAGGAGTTGTTTGTTTTTTTTCTTGTAAATTTGTTTGAGTTCCTTGTTGACTCTGGATAGAGTCCTTTGTCCATTGGATAGATTGCAAAATTTTTTTCCCATTCTGTAGGTTGTATGTTCACTCTAACAATAATTTCTTTTGCTGTACAGAAGCTCTTTCATTCAATTAGATCCCATTTGTCAATTCGTGCTTTTGTTGCAATTGCTTTTGGTGTTTTCACCATGAAATCTTTGCCTGTGCTTATGTCCTGAATGATATTGCCTAGATTTTCTTCTAAGGTTTTTATTGTTTTGGGTTTTACATTTGAGTCTTTAATCCTTCTTGAGTTTTAATTTTGTATAAGGTATGAGGAAAAGGTCCAGTTTCAATTATCCACATACGGCTAGCCAGTTCTCCCAGCACCATTTATTAAATAGAGACCCTTTCCCCATTGCTTGTTTTTGTCCGGTTTGTCGAAGATCAGATGATTGTAGGTGTGCAGTCTTATTTCTGAGTTCTCTATTCTGTTACATTGATCTATGTGTTTGTGCAAAATGTATCTTTTAGAAAAAGATTTTAGATTTTATAAAGCTTTCTCTACCACACTGGGAATTGTTCAAAGGAAAAGTCCCATATTATCTTCTGAGTTAATAAGATACCAGTTTTTTCCTACCAGTAGCAATGACTACAAAATTGGCTCTCAAAACAACAACAAAAAGCTCTGAATTATGGTATTTGCCAATTTCCAAAATGTAAATACTCCCATCATGTCCGATTTCAAGCTGCCAATGTGACTTCACTGAACACAGAGTTAGGAGAAGATGTGCACAGTTGACTCTTGCCAGCTACTTCACTGAACACAGAGTTAGGAAAAGATGTGCACAGTTGGCTCTTGCCAGCTACTTCACTGAACACAGAGTTAGGGAAAGATGTGCACAGTTGGCTCTTGCCAGCT
>NW_012098988.1:893851-895285 GCF_000951045.1 Mandrillus leucophaeus | reverse complement strand
AAAGATGTGCACAGTTGGCTCTTGCCAGCTACTTCACTGAACACAGAGTTAGGGAAAGATGTGCACAGTTGGCTCTTGCCAGCTGATATATGCCAACTCTAGCACATCACCGCACCAGACACGTATTTTGACATAAGTGTTGAGAGAGATCCAGCTTCTTATTTTGTTCTTTTTTTCTTTTTTTTTTTTCCAAACAGCTGAAGTGAATGCTGAAGTACATATAGGAACTGTAAATCTGATTAAAATAGCTATGCTTTTATTCTAACATAAATTTATGTCGGTTATGTTCTTACCTAATATGTGATGTATATATATGTAAGCTTTGACTTCAAGAGAGGGTTTTTGAACACATGTACGCAAGAAGGGGAACAACACACACTGGGGCCTGTCAGAGCCGGGGGAGGGAGAGCATCAGGATAAATAATGAACGCAGGCTGGTTTTAATACCCAGGTGATGGGTTGATAGATGCAGCAAACCACCATGGCACACATTTACCTGTGTAACAAACCTGCACATCCTGCACATGTACCCCAGAACTTAAAATAAAATTAAATTAAATTTTAAAAAATGTCTGCAAACCACTGAACTGAGTCTTTATCAAGATGTGAGGATGGGTGGGGAAGACAAAGATGTGTCTCTAATTCACTTACAAAGTTGCACAGTTTCTCCTTACATCTTCAGTTCTCCCACCCACATAACCCCACATATTTTAAGTACTAAATGCCCTCATCTTCTGTATTTCTGTTTGTTCGAATTTTCATTTTTTCCCCCTACCGTTAAAAACTCATCTCAGAGTAAAAAAATGAGTGGTTGTGAGGAGTAGGGGGGATTAATACGTGGCACCCAAAGAATTTTTAGAGCAGTGAAACTACTCTGTATGATACTGTAATGGTGGATGTATGTCATTATGCATTTGTTCCAACCCATAGAATATACAACACCAGGAGTGAGCCCTAATGTAAACTAACAACTTTGGGTTATTACAGTGTGTCACAAAAAATATCTCATCTCACATCCTTTGTCATATTAAGGTGCAAATAACTGATGAAAGATTGAAGTGCTACAAGGAAGCTGTAAAGCTGACGGGCTAAAGCTCCAGTTCAGCTTGCAAGTGGGTGTGAGAGTCTGTGGCAGCTCACAACCTTCCCATGACTCATCAGAGGATGGGAGTGGAGATGAGAGGTGAGAGGCAAAACTGAAAGAGGAGAGGATTTGATTTGAAGGCACAAGATTTGGGTTCTGGTGGTGGCTCTGTCACTTCCTGGATGAGTGATCTTGAAAATTCCCTGAAACTCGTTTTTCTCACCTGAGTAACAAGCTTAAGAATAGCACCTTCGGCCGGGCGCGGTGGCTCAAGCCTGTAATCCCAGCACTTTGGGAGGCCGAGACGGGTGGATCATGAGGTCAGGAGATCGAGACCATCCTGGCTAACC
>NW_012098988.1:883426-893654 GCF_000951045.1 Mandrillus leucophaeus | reverse complement strand
AATAGCACCTTCTATCTACGCTTTAACGAGGATAAATTGAGATAATATATGAGGACATGCTTCACTCATTTTAGTTATACAAAAATGCTGGTTATGGGTCACAAAAAAGGCAGATGTCCTTTTGAAACATTCAGACTCCAGACTGACCATGGGGCCAGTCCGCCTGGATTCCATCATTTTTACTCTCCTTTTCTATTACCCCCAAGTGTCCACTTTCTCATCCTGAAATTGAAATAAAAATATTTACTCTCCCGGTTGTTTTAAGGATTGAAATAGATATGCCTGTAAAGTAGAGAAGTCTCTGTCTGTCCCCGTCTCCATTCCAGTAAGTGATCAACCAAAGTTGTTGCAATTTCCTTCCAGAATCCACAGGCAATGACATTAACCTGTGTTATGCTCAATCAAAAGGCATGCCCCAGCGACCCAGAAAAGAAGAAACCTGTGACATTCCCACTATTTCCCACAGGGCACTGATAACTTCCTACTTCCCGTGGCTCACCGTGTCCAACACTCATTCGTTTGGAGTGTGTGCCCCTTGGGTGGGCATGAGGCATTTGCCCCTACCAGTCTATTAAAATTGCACCTAAATTTACCTTAGAGGAAGTAAATTATAAAGAGCTCTTTGGACTGTTAAAAGTGAAGTGATGTATTTAGAAAGCGAGAGAATTTAAAAATACAGAACCACGATCAATTCTGTTTTAACTTGCAATATATAGTTGAGAGCATGGTGTACAGGTGGGAACTAGAAAAACTCTGATTGTTTGTTACAGTTGTTATATTGCTGAAAAAGGCATTTATTCTTATTTTCTTCACATCTGTTTCCAGTTGCCACTTGTCTTCATGGGTGGAAATAACTTCTTTTCTATGAAGTGGCAGAGTTTCTCTGGGTGTGGGGAGGTTCTGAACCTTGCGTGTGAGTGCTCTCCTTAGTTCAGTAACGAGATCAGTCACCAAGTCACCCCTTTGCTCTCTGGTGATGGCTGCCACCTCTTGTTTTCATGAGAAATGATAAAGCAAATGAGTCAGTGCCTAGGACCCTTCAAGAATGGCACGCAATGTTCAGCTAACCTCAAACCTTAGCTCTAGCTAAGGAGGTTTCAAAAAAAGCCTTTCAGAAACTCTCCTTCCAGAAATACAGGCATGCATCTGGCTTCCTTCTCTTTTTCTCTATTGGCCTTTTATTTGGCTTTCTGGATTTCATTTAACTTCTTAAAAACACCTAAGTATGATTTTTAGTTTGAATAAAAAAGCAGTGATGTAGTAACCTGTGATCTTCCCCTTTAAGGTAAGATTTTGCAAAATTTTATGAAAAGACAATGTGTTTTTGCATAGCAGATGAGGGCAGAAATGTTTACTCTCCTAATTACCAGTTACCTCTTGGTCAACAAGTACAATCTAAGATCTTTTTGCTTATGTAGCACTGTCAATTTCCTTTTTTTTTTACCTGAGATAATCTTTGTTTCGATAACTGTTTTCGTAACCCATGCCATGTTTTTTCCTCTGTTGTTTTTCTTTTCTTTTCTTTTTTTTTTTTT
The DNA here is from genome assembly GCF_000951045.1 of Mandrillus leucophaeus. Classification (NCBI taxonomy): domain Eukaryota; kingdom Metazoa; phylum Chordata; class Mammalia; order Primates; family Cercopithecidae; genus Mandrillus; species Mandrillus leucophaeus. The sequence continues at coordinate 892,119 of NW_012098988.1, read as the reverse complement.
TGAGACGGAGTTTTGCTTTTGTTGCCCAGGCTGGAGTGTGATGGTGCCATCTCAGGTCACCGCAACCTCCGCCTCCTGGGTTCAAGTGATTCTCCTGCCTCAGCCTCCTGAGTAGCTGGGATTACAGGCATGCGCCGCCATGCCCTGCTAATTTTGTATTTTTAGTAGAGACGGGGTTTCTCCATGTTGGTCAGACTGGTCTCAAACTCTCAACCTCAGGTGATCCACCTGCCTCAGCCTCCCAAAGTGCTGGGATTACAGGTGTGAGCCACCGCGCCTGGCCCTGGTTTTCTATTTTTTAAACTACAATAATTCTGTTTGTTTTAAATATTTGTAAAGATATGTACAATAAAACTATTCTTAAATCACAGGAGAAAACCAAACATGGAGCAATAGAGCAATTCTAAATGAAATGCAAACCTAAACTACTCTTTTAACAAGCCTTTGTAAATAATCACTTGTTTACAAAGGAGGTGGTAATTCATGTGAGAGGAGTAGGAAGAAAGATTTTGGTCCCTTTGAAATTTTATTCTTCTTCTTCTAAGTACATCCTCTAGAAAGAAAGCAAACCAATAGCATTATGGAATTGTTTAGTCGCTAATTGTATTCCATGAGCATTCTTTCTGGTTCACTAGAATTCAGTGTATAAGTCTGGGGACAAAGTGTAACTCTGAAGATATGAGCTTTGGACAGCAGGATGGTGAATAAAGGTGGTGGAAAAGGAAACTTTGATATTGGAGAAACTGGTGTAGCTCAGAACATAGAACAGAAAAAGCCAACTATTTGCCCAAAGTATTCGTCTTTTAAAGAGATACAATTTTAATCAAGTGAACAGGTAGGACTTCAGTCTGGGTGTTTATTTTTGTCTATTTATACAAATTCTTTATCACTCAGATCAAAGAATTTGCATTAGGTAGTAGTTGTTTCTATATTTTCTTAAATCAATATACACAATGAATTGTTATAAGATTATAAGAAATGCCGAACTGGATCAGATTTACAATTCATCCACCCAAATCCAACCTGTTTTAGACCAATCCAGGGATATTATGTATGGTGACCTGGTGGTTACTCTCCAGACAATTTTTAAAGTCTAGGATGAGCCTATAAACAAAGCCTAAAATAGTATCTGGCAAGTGTTTGGCTTGGTAATGGTTAATATTTGTTGAACAAACAAGTGCAAGATAAAAATCTACCATCATATAATTATCTACATTCTCTTGAAGCTAATCTTTTGTGTTATGTATTGTGTATGACAAGTCTTTTGTTCTAAGTGTATTACATTGTCTTTTTCCCCCTTTTTTTCTTTCCTTCTGTTAAAGCGTATTACATTGTCTTAAAAATTACTTAAGCATCAAGAGAGTTCTTTTCCAGCTTTAGTATTACAGAATTTGATTTGATTAGTCTTAAAGCATTAGACAAGGAGGGAATGACATACCCCCTCATTTGATGTGCTCCCCACCCCAGCTGAACCCCAGTCTTACTCGGAAGTAGAAGGATTCTGGCTCAGGTGGTAAACAGTAAACCATAAGAAGACAAACTGTTTTGCAGAGTGTTTTTAGTAAGTAGCCTGGCCTACCTAAAGGATAAATGTTAATTAGTTATGATGTCTTCTTAACACGGAATGTTACAAGATTAACAGGAGCAGATAAGAAAGAGAAGCATAATTGATTAGTAATGCTGGTAAAAGTTTAATCACAGGGAATGATCTATTTCTATGAGGTAATGATTTATTACATAGCTCCTAACAAAGCTTTTATAGTATATATTAATAGCACTTTGAAAGGCCTGAAGGGACTAAAAGAGGAAGGATGCAGAAGCTACTTCCTTTGGCCAACAGAGAATTTGTTGACAGAGAAACTCACTACCATATTTTACAATTTCCAGGAACTGGAAACAGTTGATTAGCCACATCTGTTGTGAGTATGGGAGTGAAGTGAGGAAGTACTTCGCCATATATTCGCTAGTCCTGTACTTTGCCATATATTTCCTAAACTGTGTAAGAATTTGGCTTATTCTTTTGGGTAAAAATGCAATTAAGAGAAAAGATCTAACTGAAGTTTTTAAATGAAGAAATATACCGGATAGAGCAGGACACACAAGAAGGTCCTCAGATGAAACAACTCTACGCTAAGGCTATGAAAGTTTTGACTCCAGTGGCCTTCGGAAACAATGCTGGGAATTTAAGATAGGGCTCTAGAGCTTACTTCCTTCCAGTTTAAATCTGAGAATTTGGTTCATGAGTTAATTTTATTCACACTGAGTGTATCCAAAGAAAAATAAGTTTTTCCTGTATTTAATTAGAAAGTATAACAAGTAGCAAACTTTCAGAACTTTCTTTCCCCCAGTACCTTAATCTCAGGCAGAGGAGCATATTTAAGAAATCATTTTAGATTAAGATTCGAACTCATACCTAACCCACATCAGAAAGTCAGTGTTGTTTTGCATGTGCATTGTTAGAAGAATTTTCTGCCTCTGGCTTCTCCTTAGTAAGGATTCAACGAACTGTAAGCATTAAGAGAACTGCTTTGAAAAGTACTTCAACTAGCAAGAACTGGGATGACTTCAAAATGTCTTTTACTGGTTTTGCGGGTACTTATTTTGGCACTTTTCCTGTGGGGCTGCTTCAAGTTGGAAGCCTTCTCTAGAGAAATGTGCAGAGGATAGCACGCTGCCTTCTTTCAGGGGCTTAGAACTGCTCTTTCTTCTTCTTTTGGACATAGATTAAAAGTTTTGTTGTTACAAACCCCAAGCTACTGCACTATCCCTTGTGATCCTCTTTGGAAAGCACCCTGTGATTACTTTTGGCAAGCTGTCTGTTTCCTCCTGAGATCCTCATACATCACCTAATACCGCGAAAGAATATGAGGCATTTTTAGTGTGATCTAAGAGTTTTGTACAGCCAGAGAGACAGGGAGCGAGCGAGCAAGACAGAGAGCGAGCGAGAGAGATTCCATTTCCAAATGGATTACTGGACTTGAGATAGGCTTTGGACTCAAACTTGGTGAAACTCACCCAGTAGTTTCGTAGACAGTTATTTTGGATAAACATAGAAATTGTCCCTTCTCTTCTTAAAGCTTGAAACTTACATTTGTTTTATCTGTGTTTCTTCCTGATCATGGGACCCCCAGCCCTCTCAAAAAGTATAAAAGAGCTGAAACTCACCAGATCATAACATCCAGACACTGAGACTCAGGGCCCCGCGTTCATCATGATTGCTGTCTTATCCATCCCAAGTTCCTGGTTTTCCATACATAGTTACACTTCTTTCCTGCTATATAAAGTCCTAATTTTAGTCAGTCAGGGAGATGAATATGAGACTGACCTCCCATCTCCTAGACATAGCACTTGATTAAAGTCTTCTTCTTTGGCAATAACCATTGTCTCAGTAATTGACTTTCTGTGCTGTGAGCAGCAGGACCTAGACCAAACCCCTCGTGTTTCAGTAACACTGGCAGAGCATGGACTATGGAAAGTGGGCCAGGTAGAGTGAGAGACGCCAAGATCTCTGCCTGCCCAGTGAGATCTACTGCCTGGGAATGGCTTGGTCTGCTGTAGTTACAAGTCTTACTTCTCTGTTTCCAAGTAGGATCATTTAATTCTGCCACATTTTCCTTGGGAAGCTACCACGAAAACTTTCTACCTTCGTCAATGTCGCTATCCTTTCAGTGAAGGTTCTTTTAATTCTTAGAATTAACCTCAGGTATAAGACTATTGCAGCATCCATGCCCTACTCCCTTATGAATTTAGAATCAAAGTCATATGTTTTTCAGGTTGGAGGGGCCATTTGCAACTATGTAGTTCAACTTCCTCCTTTCACACCTAAGAAACTGAGGTCTTTGTAGCCAGATGAGGAAGTCCCTCACCTAAACTTCATGGTTAGAGGTTATCATGGGTCCCAGATCCTGTGAAACCCATACTCCTGTTTTCCCCAGTCTAATCTTTCTATTCCGGGACCTTGAACTTGACACGTGGCACTACTTAGATAAGAAGCCTGAGGATCAAAGGCCTCCATGGAGGGGTTTTGTAGAATGAGATGGGAGATTAGAATAACACGATAAGGGAGAAATGTTTTTAACTTCTGCGGGAATTTTTTCAAGGTATGGTTTGAGGACCGTGGTTTCACCAGGAATCTTGCAATAATCCAGTCCCCTAAAATTCCTGTCATTATTTTGTTATAGGGAGGATGTTTTCAGCAAATAATCAGGAGTAGAAGTCATGCACGAGACAGCCAGTCTAGGAAGGCAGTTCAGCTCTCCTTCAGGTTTGCTTTAGTCATGCTATATTAAAAGTTGTGAGAATTTTCCCAGAAAAGAAAGCTATATAACAGAATGTTAAAATTGAAATTTCAACAAGGCATAAAGATAAAATAAATGCAAAATTCTCCAGTAAGTTGCTAAGTCACAATATGTAGATGGTACAAGCATAATATCTGGGAATGGATTCCAAACCCTTGGATCCCTTCAGAGAATAAAGAGAGGGTTTTTGTGAGCCTTCCTTAAAAGTGACTAGTAGCTGTGCTATGGGGCCTCAGCTTTTTCCAGTTGGGAAAGTTACTGTCTCCTACACCAAGCCCAGCAAACTGGCAGGGGCTTCTGTGGGACTACTCTTAAAGAGCTTAATGTGTGTTTCCAGTATGCCAGAGCACTCTAGACAAGTTGATTCTCTCCTGAAAAGTCTAAATGCAAAAGTTGGTTCATTAGGACTTTGAAGGTCAGGCCAGGAATCCGCTGTTGCATGGGGGCAAAGGTACTTTGGCAATGTTGCATGGGGGCAAAGATGATCAGGCCAGGAATCCACTTTGCATGGGGGCAAAGATGCTTCATTGTTGCCTGTGAACCAAGAGTTGGTGATGGGGGGTAGTAACTGGTGTATAGCCCCTCTGCTGGTGGACCAGAGGCTAAAGAGGTGTGGGCATCCTGGGGGAATGAGGAGTATTACTTAAGTCTTGAGAGTTGATGCTGGAGATGTCTCCTATGATGGAATGTTCAAAGAACCCTTGAAATTGGCTCAACTACATAACCTTTGCTATCTGCCATGCCCAAAGAAAAGGAAGTTGCTCAACAAACCAGATCCCCCTACCTCTCCTCTCTGCTTCACCTAAGGTTATCAGAAAAAATATAAGCTTCTCAGTTAAATTTGAATTTCAGATGGACAACTAATCTTTGGGACATACTTATACTAAAAAATAATTTACTATTCATCTAAAATTCAAATTTAACTAGGCATCTTGTATTTCTATTGACTAAATCTGGTAACCTTACCCCCACTGCACCTTTCTTTGAGCAGCTGGTGAGTAGGTGAATAGTGAGAGGAAGGAAAGAACGAAATTGGCACCGTGTTTTATGCTTCAAAGCTCTTCCCAAAGAGTAAGAAGAAAAGTCAATGGACCTGCCAAATTCTTCAGGGAAGGGCAGAAGAAGAGTGCCCTAATGAATAAATTTTAAAAGGATAGGATGGGAATAATAGATAAAAATTATGTTTTGTGTATACCACAGATCTTTGTTAAATAATCCAGTTCTTTCTATCTAACTTTGTTTATTGAGCTGTTCCTCTCCAGGACCATAATTATTAATTCATCTTGGGATTTGTGCTTTTCAGAACATATTTAGGGAAATTTTACCTTATCATATAACTACATAATTGTATTAGAGAATCTTGGCAAATCTTTGGTGGGGAACTAGTTTATAAGGTAAGTCCCTTAGGATTTCAAGTAAAAGAAAATTCAACTCAGGCTTAAATAACAAAAGAAGTGTATAGGTTGAGTTATTTGAAAGGCTCAGGTGTAGGCTGGTTAATCTAGAAGCTCAGTTATGCCAGCAAGGACTCCATTTTTATGTTTTGTTTTGTCTTTGTCTTTTCTCTTTACAGTCAACCGTCTAAATATTCTAAGTCTGACTCCCTTGTTTAATAGGGTGGCTTCAACAGGGAACAAAGGAAGAGCCAGCAATGCTGTCTTGGCATTCCAAACAGCCTGATTGGTTGGTCACATGCCTACCTTATAGTGAAGTCAATCAAGGCTTTGCCAGGAGGCTAAGAGTGGGTTCAACTTTTACGAAAACACATGAGCTGCATGGGAAAGACCAGATAGATGACTGCCTAGGGATAAGAGTAGGGAGTCCTGAATTATTTTGAGAAAATGAAAGCATGAGAATGAATGCTGGGTGAACTGGCAAGTTTCCACCACCGTTGATTATTTAAATTTCTGTAATTGACTGCCTGCAGGGGAGATACTAAAAGCTATTTATCTGTCTGCATGTTTATGCAATCAACCAATCTGAAAGGACCTGGCTCTCAGTGGAGAAGCCCACCTCCCAAGGATCTCTTGATTGCAAGGTGTTAACTCCTTAGTTGCTATATTGAAGGGTCCAAAAGCTACTAGGGAAGGTGACAGAAGACCATGATGGAGTGGGGCACTCAGAGGACACAGGGCAGTGGCAATTTGCCAACTGAAGCAGAAATATATCAATATATTTGAACAACCGTTATACTTGTACCCATGTGTACCACCCGAAATTGGTTTTTTTTTTTAACCACAATGTGATTTTGCTTCTGAATAGACTCTCCATTTCTCTTGGTTTTCCCATTGTAAAAAATGAGTGGGTTGGATTAGATGATTTTAACAATTCCTCTGAGAATATTGTGTTGTAGTCAGTAACAATTTATATAAATGACCCTTTAATTCTATCATGTACATTGTGATATGTCTTAAATAGAATATCGTAAGCAGTTGTTACAAATTTTAAAATGCAGAGAACCAAATTTCCATCTGAAATTTGGCACGTTAAATTTAACTGAAGTTAAGTCTAAATTTAACTGGATTTGCACACTGAAATTTTCAAATAGATTGTTTTTAAGACCATGAGGGATTTCTTGTTGTTTCTCATTTTCTGTGTTTTGCATTTAAAATGTGAGAAAAAGACAGCCAACTTAACACCTTAAAAACCACTAATGTTGTTTTGACCTTAAGGAGAACTCAGGAGGCACAAAAACAGAAATGGCTAAAGGAAAATTAGAGTTAAGATGGAAGCCGTCCATTCACCTAAGGATGGTTCAGTGGCTGAAATTATTCATTTCTGGTAGCTGCCTTTGGCCAGGTTACCCAAGGGTGGGGAGAGAGGAAGGGAGTAGTAGACACAGGTCATTCCCACTTTCCCACTCCCACGGGTTCAAATGCCCTCACAGGTATGGGTTTTTCTCCAGGGTTTCACCTGCCACTGTAACACTTTCTGAGAAGTCTACTCGATCTCTTAGTTTTTCACCTGGCTTGTCATCTTAGATACAAAAACCACAGAGGACAAATTTTTTTCCTAAAATAAATGGGAAATCAGCAACAATGGTGATGCTGTTTCCTACCTCCCACCCCTTTCTTTGTCCTCCTTTACCCATCTTGCCCAAATCAGTTGATCATCCCCAAGGGCAGGGTTGCAGGCCCTAAAATTATAAGCAAGAGGAAAGAATAATATAGATTATCTTTTTCTACAGAGACATGAATGTTTGTAGTATTTTGAATTTGTCTGATGGAGCATTTCAAACATTTGCAGACCTAGATTTGTAGATTTTTCTGAACAAGTTGCCAAAGCTATCAAAGTTAAGACAAGCTCTTGACGTTTGAAGAGAGAACTTCTTGTCTAAAGCTAGTATTTTCTATCTTCGGAGCAAAACCAATGACTAAGTAAATCCCTAAGTCCCCCTCCTTGTCTTTATATATAATCTCTGATATAGTTGTATGTGTATACACATCTATGTTAATCAACTCAGATGAAAAATTTTACTTAGAGAAACTTCTACGGAAAAAGAGCCACAGGTATAGGGATGAATGATCTTATCTTTCTAAATGTGTTTTCTGTTATAGCAGTGGATATAGATAAAAATACATTCATAGTGCTTTTAACAAAAATAGTTCTGAAATATAATTTATAAAATTTGTTGCCCAGAGGCTAAAATAAATTTATTAGCCATAGATGAGTACTCTGGTTCTAATAGGTCTGCATATGTGGGTAAGTATATATCGTGCCTAATGTACGTTATATATAGTTTATATATATTCCTCCAACAACAGCTTAATAAACATTGTCTCTACAATTAAATTATTTTAAAATCAAAATTCATTTTTGAATATTTATAGATCTGTCTCAGTGCATACAGGGACAAAAAAGAATATAAAATAAAAACAAACATTACTTGTAAGACCGACATAAGTCACCTCACTTACTGGGTTCTCAATAACCTCAAGTTAAATAATGTTATTTTCATTATACAGATAAGAAAACTGAAGGAGAAAAATGTTAGTAACTTGTCCAAGGTCTCACAGACTTTGCTAATGGTAGGCTGTTATGGTTTCAAACTCAATTTTTCTAATTCTAAAGCCCTTACATTTTCCACTCTATCATACTATCATACTATATATTTTTTTACTTTACCCCCCTTTTTTTTTCTTAGTAAGGGGAACTAGCTATGTTGTCCAGGCTGATCTTGAACTCCTAGTTCATGCAATCCTCCTGCTTTCAGCCTCCCTAGTAACTGGGACTACAGACACGCCACTGTACCCAGCTCATTATTATTATTATTATTATTGAGAAGGAGTTTCGCTCTTGTTGCCCAGGCTGGAATGCAGTGGTGTGATCTTGGCTCACTGCAACCTCTGCCTCCCGGTTTCAAGTGATTCTCCTGCCTCAGTCTCCCGAGTGGGA
>NW_012098988.1:837276-883354 GCF_000951045.1 Mandrillus leucophaeus | reverse complement strand
TTCTTCATCTATAAAATGGGACTGTTTCTCAACTGTCGTTTAGAAGAGAGACCCCTTTTTCCAAAAAAAAATCAACCTAAAGCCCTTTTTTTTTTTTTTTTTTTTTTTTAAGTAGAGATGAGGTTTTGCCCTGTTGGCCAGGCTGGTCTCGAACTCCTGAGCTCAGGTGATCCACCTGCCTCGGCCTCCCAAAGTCCTGGGATTACAGGCGTGAGCCACTGTGGCCGGCCCCAGCTCATTATTTTTAAGGCATTCCTCATTGTAATTTTCCAGGGAAATAGGAAAAAAAGGTTGGAAATAGTGGAAAAGTCAAATAAACAAACCCTAGTAATAGCAATGATATTAGTCGTATTTATAGTATTAAAAATTATTACCTGTACAGCCTAAGGAGTCATTGAGGACTATTTTATAAAGCCAGTTAACCAAGAGACACATTAGAGGCATATTTTTACAATTCTGTACTTGGCTTAAAATATGACTTTAGTAGCATGAAAATGCACAGAACACTTATCATTCCATTGTATAGTATGCTATGTCTTTGTCATACTTGAAAGCATTTCTCAAAAAGATGTCCGAACCTTCAGAAAATGTATATTCCCTCAGAAAAAAAAAATTGTTCTATATATGTTAGCTCAGGTTTGCACAGAAGACCCCAAAATGGGATTAGGCAAGAACTGGGGGAGGGAGCTAGATGAGATGGGGAGAACCCTCAGACTGAAGTCTGATTTGCATGGGGAGAAAAGAGGAAAGGGAGGAGAACTGGGTACCCGGATTGTTTTTCACAGGTCGTTTTGTGAATTCAATTGAGATAATATATGTGAATGATTGAACAGTTCCCGTATGCTAAATATATACTCCATAAACAGGTTTTGTTTTTAATTTCAATTTTTAGAAATCATTGCAATGAGAATTATAGATACTTGGTGCAAGTCATCTGCCCTGTGCATTTTTCTTATACCAAAGCCGTACCGCTACAATGGAAAATTTATGCCAGACCAGTGGTTCTCTTTCCTTGACTGCTTAGTGAGCAATCTTCAGACATCCTTGAAGCTAAACACTTTCTAGGTAAACCCAAAGGAAAGCGAAAGCATTCAGAATCAACCCTTTGCTCTTATGTCTGCTTAAATAAAAATTTTATTCTAGAAATATTTTACTTTAAAAATCTTCTTAGTTTTATAAAATGTCATGCTCTTTGCAAATATTTTAGAATAGAACATTTGGAATAAACAGTAAAACTCAAAGTATTATTCTGTCCAACCAATTCTAATTTACACTTGAAAGTTGAACTATTTTGAAATAAAATAAAAGTTGTGTCTACATAAACAAATTAAATTGACCTTTGATTTAACAGACAAGTCAATTTAGTAAAAGTAAAATTGAAGCTTTGAATCAAAACAATGATTTGCTGTGTTTGATATGAGAACAAATATTATTTGATTGAGCTCTAATTTACATAATTTTTCCAGAACTTAAATTATATCAAAGTCATGGATGTTAAACTAAAAATTGGACATGACATTTAAAAACTTCCTATTTTGACTTTGAAGGAAAAGGCAAAACTTGTACATATTATTGTAATATAATAAATATACAAAATAAATATATATTTATATTTTATATAATAAATATATAATAAATATTTGTTTTATGTGATACATGACATTTATTTCAGCATCCTTTATTTTAACATTTTGAAAAAGTACATGCTCATTATAGAACATGTAAAATATTCAGAAAAATATGAAGAAAAACAAATTAAGGAGAAAAATTAATTTGTCTTTGGTTCTACTACCTAGAACAGCCTTTGTTAACATTTTAATATATTTCCTAAATAAAGTAAGCTGGGATAATCGCTCTTTAATGTTAAAAATAAATGTTAGGATTAATACTCTAGTATCATGTTCTCTTATCCAAAATTATGTTTAATTTTTCTCCTTGGTTGTGGGTCAGTAATTTTTTTTTTTTTTTTTTTTTTTTTTTTTTTTTTGAGATGGAGTCTCACTCTGTTGCCAGGCTGGAGTGCAGTGGCACAATCTCGGCTCACTGAAACCTCTGCCTCCCAGGTTCAAGTGATTCTCCTGCCTCAGCCTCCCGAGTAGCTGGGACTACAGACACATGTCACCATGTCCAGCAAATTTTTGTATTTTTTAGTAGAGATGGGGTTTCACCATGTTGGCCAGGATGGTCTCGATCTCTTGACCTTGTGATCCACCCACTTTGGCCTCCCAAAGTGCTGGAATTACAGGCGTGAACCACCGTGCCCACATGGTCCGTGATTACTAACTCATTATTTTACTTCATAACATCCTTAACTTCTCTTAAAAGTGATACATAGAAAATGTTGTTTTTTACTTAAAGTAACTTTAAATCAAGTTTCTATGTTTGGGGCAGTTTATAATGTACTACATAGAAAAACCCTTGTCTCTTAAAACTACAATTGGGAGCTGCTATTAAAACGAGGAAATCATTAACATGAACGTGCCTTCCAAAAGTGTAAATGAAGTTTCAGAAAGACAAGAGCATTGTCTACCAAATTTCTTCTGCACATGGCCCAGGGCAGCTCATTGTCTTAACAAGTAACTTTTAATAAAGAAGATGGTAAAAGTTTAAACTCCTAATGCCAGTTTAGGTTCCATATCTAGATTTTGTGTCACAGGCACAAAATCTAGAGTGTGAGATTTGGGATTGCATTTACTTTTCTTTCTTTCTTGCCATAGATACATAAGAAATCTGTGACCAGAAAAATTTTAAAGGATAGAGAAAATGAGATAATATAATTTAGTACGTATCTACCATTTTTTTGATTTTAATTTTTTTGAGACGGGGTGTTGCTCTGTTGCCCAGGCTGGAGTGCAGTGACACAATCTTGGCTAACAGCAACTTTCGCCTCCCAGGTTCGAGCCATATCTACTCTTTCTAAAAAACGTTTTCCGGTGAAGGACACTGTCATAGGTGTGATAGCATTTGTGCTTTAGGGTGGATTTGGGTGTTAGATAGGTAAAATAGATAACTGTCCATTTCCTGTGTGAAACATACTTTTGAATCGACTACAGGCTTCAAGTGGCCGTCAATGGGATAGAAAATGCCATTTGTGATAGATCACAATTAAGAGATTATATAACAGAAAAGAAAACATGTTACAGTTTTTGGAAAACATTATATTTTTAATAAAATGAACTTCCTTTTCCCTCAAGAAGCATCTTTGTTTTATATATATATTAATTGTGAATAGGCAAAGGATTTGTTTATTTGAGATATTTGCTTTGGAAAAAATAAGAAAAATAATTTGAGTGAAACTGATTGCAATTAGGCAAAGGTAGTGGGGAGAGAGAGAAAGAGAGAGAAAATCTGGGAATGAGAAAAGAATATAGTGAAGTGGAAAGACCATGAGCTTTGCGATCACATAGGTCTGAGCTTCACTGAAATTGGGGTTTCATTTTTGGTTCATTACATTCATAATTACGTGAAATGATTCCTCTGAGGACTATTTTCTTCATCTATAAAATGGGACTGTTTCTCAACTATCATTTATTAAACTCTTAGTATGTACCAGGTAATTTGCTGAATTCCTTACATTTTCATCTTAATTAATTAGAGGTACTACTGTTTTCTAAGGCAAGTATAATTTTTCCTATTTTATAGAGAGAAATCAGGCTTAGGAGAGTTATGAAACTTGCTCATCTTCCATAGCTAATTAATGGCAAATTCAGATCTGTCAGTGTTCTTTAACCACAATGCTATCTTACCCTCCCAATGGTAACAGTTAAGTCATAACAAAAATTATGAATTGACGATTTAAACATTTTATATCATGGTAGTTGAGATAACGTTGTTCTTTTTGGGAAGTGCCAGCAAGGGAAAATTAGTCAGAATAGCATTTTGACAGCTGTCTTATTTCATTTTCTGCTGCTGTAACAGAATATCACAGACTAGGTAATTTATAAAGAAAAGAAGTTTGTTTGGCTCATGGTTCTGGAAGCTGGGAAATCCAAGAGCATGGTGCTGGTATCTGATGAGGGTCATTCCATGACAGAAGAGCAGAAGGTGGAAGGGTAAAAGAAAGGTGGAAGGGACAGACAGCCAAAGTCCCATAATAACTAACCTATTCCCATAATAATGGCATTAATTCATTCATAGGGGTGGAGCCCCCCAACCCAATCACCTCCTGAAGGTCCCACCTCTCAACACTATCACAGTGGCAATTAAATTTCAACAGGAGTTTTGGCGGGGACTCTTATACCACAGCACTTCATCCCTGTTGCCCCAAAATTCATCTTTTTCTTAGTACAACACGCATTCATTCCATCTTAATAGCCTTCAAAGTCTTAACTCATTCTGGCATCGACTCAAAAGTCCAAAGTTCAGGGTCTCATCTAAATCACGTAAGAGTGACACTCAAGGTATAATTTATCTTGAGGCTAATACTCTTCAGCTGTGAGCCTGTGAGATCAAAACAAGCCATCTACTTCCACAATACAATGGTGAGACAGGCATAGAATAGACATTTCCATTCCAAAAGAGAGAAGCAGGACAGAAGGGGTAACTGGTCCCAAGCAAGTCCAAAACCCTGCAGGGAAAGCAACATTAAGTCTTAAATCTAGAGAATAGTCTCCTTTGGCTCCATGTCCTGCATCCTAGGCACACTGAGGTGGGAGTTGGGCTCCCAAGGCCTCTGACAGCCCTGTCGCTATGACTTTGCTGGGCTCAGCCCATGCTTTAGCTCGCTCAGGTATCCTATAGTTCTGTAATCTTGGGGGTCACTGCACTTGCACAGCTCCACCAGGCATTACACTTTGAAACCTAAGTGGAGGCAGTCATACCTCACAGCTCTTGCATTCGTCATGCTTACAGACTAAATACCACGTGGGCATTGCCAAAGCTTATGGCCTGTACCTTCTGGAGTAGTGGGCTGAGCCACTTGAGTCACAGCTGGGGCAGCCAAAGAATGCTGCACCGGAATGTGGGGATCAGAGTCCCGAAGTGGCTCTTGGCAACGAGCCTGTGTAGGGAACCCTGGGTCCATCCCCCGAAATGATTCTGACCTCTGATGGGGGGTGTAGCCTTAAAGATCTCTGAAGTGCCTTTGGGGGCTTTCTCCCACTGTTTTAATGAATAGCGCTTGGCTTTTTTTTTGTATCCATATTCATCTCTTTTTAACAATACATCCTTAATATTATCTCCCAAACACACATTTTCACTGTTTACCTAGCCAGTCTGTGAATATTCTGTCTTTATGTTCTACTTCTCTTTTAATTATAAATTTCATCTTTAAGTCATTCCAGTATGCAGTTAGAAGTAACCTTTTAGCAGTCTGAATGCTTTACTGCTTAGATATTTCTTCCACCAGATATCCTGGTTTATCACTCTTTGAGCTCTGTGTTTCATAAAGTCCTAGAACATGGACACTATTCTGCCAGAGTCTTTCCTACTTTATTAAAAAAATTTTTTTTTATTTTTTGAGATGGAGTCTCACTCTGTTGCCCAGGCTGGACTGCAGTGGCACGATCTTGACTCACTGCAACCTCTGCCTCCCAGGTTCAAGCGATTCTCCTCCCAAGGTTCAGGAGGTTCACTCTCCTCCCGAGGTTCACTGCAACCTCTGCCTCCCAGGTTCAGCCTCCCTAGTTGCTGGAATTCCAGGTGCATGCCACCATATCCAGCTACCTTTTTGTATTTTTAGTAGAGACGGAGGTTTCACCATGTTGGCCAGGTTGGTCTCGAACTCCTGACCTCAAGTGATCCACTTGAGTATAATGCTGGGATTACAGGCATGAGCCACCACCCCCGGCTCCTACTTTCTGACACTAATGGCCTTTACTCCAGTTTCCAATACCTTGTTCTTAATTTCTCTCTGACATCTCAGCAGAATAGCCTTTGCTGTCCACATTTGTATCAACATTCTGGTCACGACCATGTAAGTAATTTCTAAGAAGATTCAGGCTCTTACTAGTTCTGTGGTCTTCTTCTGAGCCCTCACTAGAATCACCCTTACTGTCCATCCACAGCAACCTATGCTTTTTCTAGCCTACTCCTCAAATTCTTTTAGCCTCTATCCATTACCCAGGTCCCAGGCCACTTTCACATTTTCAGATATTGCTTGTGGCAACTGATACTTCTTGGTATCAGTTTTCTTAGTTTATTTTCTGCTGCTATAACAGGATACCAAAGTCTAGGTAACTTATAAAGAAAAGAAGTTTATTTGGTTCACAGTTCTGTAAGTACAAGAGCATGGCACCAGTACCTGGTGAGAGTCATCCCATGGCAGAAGTGAGAAGGGTGAGAGAGAAAAAGAAAAAGAGGATAGAACTCCTGTGATAACTAGCCCACTCCCATGATGATTAAACCACTGCTGCAATGATGGAATTAATCCATTTGGGAGGACAGAGCCCTCTTGGCCCAGTCACTTCCCAAAGGTTTCAGCTGTCAGCACTGTCACAGTGGCAATTAAATTTCAACATGAGTTTTGGCAGGGGCATTCAAAACACAGCAACAGCCTTTATGGAATTTATCTTCTGATCAATCGTTTGACTTCATAATCCCACTCTCACTCTCTCTCAAAAGTGCATAGTCATGTAAGTTACTTATTATCTAATGTGGAAAATAGGTTTGGAGTTTGTGGAAAGATTTATAATACCCTGACAGTAGCCGATGGAACTCCTGACTATCACACAGTTATTAGAAATCACTATTGTTGGTTATTAGTCATATTGGATCTGTATTCAGAAAAGTCTTCCATTTAAATAGAAAATCAATGTCACACCAAGAAAGGGCTGAATGGGAATCAAGTAAAGGATATTGCGTCACTTATTTCTCTAGTCAAATACAGCTGGAATAATCAAAAACATTAGAGGACAGTGGCAAGATTGTTCCTAATGACCTGTGACTGTAATAGACTCCTTGTCCCTCATAGTTACAGCATATCAGAAGCAAAAGGTATTTGAGCAAAAATATGAGTATAAAAATTTAATATTTCCTGATGTAAATGACGAGTTGATGGGTGCTGACGAGTTGATGGGTGCAGCACACCAACATGGCACAAGTATACATATGTAACAAACCTGCACGTTATGCACATGTACCCTAGAACTTAAAGTATAATAAAAAAAAATTTAATATTTAACATTTGTAAATGTTTTTCATTTTAATTTTAATCAACGGAGAGATTTTTCTAGCATGTTCAGTTTGGTTCAACAATGATGAGTGCTTGATATGGAAAAAGCAAGCATATGGCTACACAAAAATGAAGACGTGGCTTCTTCTGTTCCCCACCCCCAGGGAGGAGGGAGCTCTCTTCTTACCTGGTAGACAGACATGGCACTAGATGCGTCACTATGCAGCATACAATAGTTGCTGTGCTAAGAGACATTATGGGAAAATAAAGGTCCTACCTGCATGCTGAAATGTTCATCACCATTTTCAAATTTTAAATGCATAGCAGTTCTAAAACTGTTGCTTTTGAGGAATTGGGTACTTGTAAAGGAAACAGAGGGTCATCCTAGAAAGAATCAAATGATTTCTAGGGGAGGTCTCAAGGCCAACGTAGGGACTGTACTCACAGATCAGAAACACAGTAATTGAAAAACTAGAGGACCTACAACTCAGAAATGATGTTTTATAATAAATTTAGCTACTATTTTTATCTTGTGTACATCATTGAAAGTCTAAACTAAATTTTAGCTTTTTTTATTTCTACAAAATTAATGTATGTTATTTTTGGAAAATACAAGTAATAATAAATATAAAAATCAACTGTAACTTCACAGAGTTAACATTTTGCTGTATAGGGTTCCAGTATTTTTGCATTTGTAGATGAATAGTCACAAATATGTGGTCATCCTATAGGTATAGTTTTGTAGTGTGCTTTTTTCACTTAATTTCGTTGGATTTATTTTTAACGTCTCTCCACTTCAGTATATGGTACAGTATTTTTAAAGACTGCATAGTATTCCATTGTAAGAAAGTACATGAAATTTAATTTACTCAGTCAATTTGGACATTTAGATTGTTTTCACTTTTCTACTTTTATGAACAATGTTGCAATGAAAATACATGTGCATATATCTTTTCACCTGGCTATGATTTTCTAGGGTAAAATCTTAGAAGTGGAATTGCTTTTGATACAGGTTTCTAAATTTTTTCTACAAAGCTTAATCAATTTACACTCAATAAGCTTCCCTCATACCTGCAGACCCAATCCTGGTCAACCTTAGTATTTAATGTTTCACTTTTTGTCAGTTTAATAGGTAAAACCGTATTTTGTTTTTTTAATATTATGTATTATGCTAAATATAAATGTACAGACTTTTTGGCAATATTCTTTTCTATGTTTGAATTATTGTAGGAAGGACACATTGATTTGAAATCCTGAGGACTAAGTTATACAGTTCTGTGTTGACTTTTATTCAATTCTTTACTAATTTTCTGATTTTTAAGTTATTTCTATTAACATACACAAGTCAGGTGTGAATTGCATAAACATCTTTTTTTATTAGAAAAAAGGTAGCCATTCTCATCTATCTTCAAGTGCTCTGAATCTGTATTGTTGCTTTAAACATGAAACCACAGGCCAAGTTTCGTTTCTCATTTACCACTTCTCCACCTGAGTTGTCAGTTTTGCTTTTGCTCTAACCCAAGGGCAAATGAAAGGGCATCTCATTAAATCACTGTGCTGGGCAAGGTTCATGTATCGTTACCTACTTTGCTTTGCATACTTTTTAGTTTGTCATTTGGAAATAAATTTAAACCTAATACTGTTCAAGATGTGTTCTTGTGTTTAAAATAATGAATCTATACTTTTAAAGTCTTACAGATTTTTAAGACTAGAGAGTCTTAAAATCTGTAAAGACAATGATAGCATTTTCATTTGAGGATGCTAATGTGAACACTTTAAGAAAATGTAACAATGTTTAGGAAGTAACCATATCAAAATAACAATTACGTAAGTGACTTGTATATGGACTAAGTATGGGCTTCTTCTAAACACTGGAAAAGACCAAGGAAAATTATTTGACTTGTCATTTTCCTTGTATATACCAAGCTCTTCTTGGGTGTCACTATTTCATTATTTGATTAAAAAAAAAAAAAGCAACTATGTGGATTCTAAACTCCATGAAAAACAAGTTCTGCTTCTACCTTTTAAACTCCTATAGAGTCGAGTAAAGTGATATACATATATCACTCTATATATTTATTGTGAACAAATACGAATATATATATATATATTTGTTCAACTTTTTTTTTTTTTGAGATAGAATTTCGCTCTTGTTGCCCAGGCTGGAGTGCAATGGCACGATCTTGGCTCACTGCAACCTCCACCTCCCGGGTTCAAGTGATTCTTCTGCCTCAGCCTCCAAGTAGCTGGGATTGCAGGCATGTGGCACCATGCCCAGCTAATTTTGTATTTTTAGTAGAGACGTGGGGTTTCTCCCTGTTGGTCAGGCTGGCCTCGAATTCCTGACCTCAGGTGATCCACCTGCCTTGGCCTCCCAAAGTGCTGGGATTATAGGCATGAGCCATCATGCCCGGCCTCAACCTTTGTTTTTTTTTTTTATATAGAGAGGGGTGTCACTATGTTGACCAGGCTGGTCTCAAACTCCTAGCCTCAAATGATCCTCCCATCTCAGCCTCCGAAAGTGCTGGGATTACAGGCCTGAGCGACTACACCCAGCCATGTTCAACCCTTTAGTAGAAATTTCAATGCATTTATATGCTTTTTGCAATTGCTGATGTATTTATGCATACATATGCCATTTTATTTTGTGTTTTTTATTTACTATGCTTTTTCTTTGCTGTATTTTCTCCTTTCCTGCATTCTGTATTTTATCAGTGGATAAAATAGTTATATTCATCTCAAGTACTTCAGTCTGAATATTAACAGCAACATTCAATAGATGCTTTTCAGCTGCAACTGTATACAGTATGTTTGTGGGTTTGTGCATGTGTATAAGAGAAAGAAAAGCCTGGGTGCAGTGGCTCATGCCTGTAATTCCAGCACTCTGGGAGGCCAAGGTGGGCAGATCACTTGAGGTCAGCAGTTTGAGACCAGCCTGGCCAAAATGGTGAAACTCCATATCTGCTAAAAATACCAAAAAAAAAAAAAAAAAAAAAAAAAAAAGGTAGCCTGGCATGGTGGTGCACACCTATAATACAGCTACTCAGGAGACTGAGGCAGGAGAATCGCTTGAACCCTGGAGGCGGAGGTTGCAGTGAGCCGAGATCACACCAAAGCACTCCAGCCTGGATGACAGAATGAGTGAGACTCTATCTCAAAAAAAAAAAAAAAAAAAAAAAAAAAGAGAAAGAAAGAGATTTTGTGAATGTGTAACTGCAATATGCCTGTTTTAGAATCCACCAGTTACAATGAAAAGATTTAAGAATTTTTATGGCTGTCATGGTGCATTGTGTACGATAGACATTTTGCATTCACAGTTTGATGTTTGAAATTTTGATTGAAACTCCACAGCTGTATGACATAAAAAGCAGACATTTAAACCACTGACCTATGAGGTGATACAAAATGAGTCACTTAACTAGTGAGTCAGGCCAAACACTTAGGATAGATACCTCCTTTCAACTTTTCTTTTTATACATTTTGCAGTAGCTCTGAAAACATCACATTTTATTCAATTCATATGAAGTAGATTATATGCTATATTGAAGTTGGCAAATTTAGGGATTTGTGGAGGTTTTACAATGGATGATTATGAAATACAAAGGGTCTATATATACTCTGTAAGGAAAAGAGCAGTATTGCTTGCTGAAGGCTTTGCCACAGATATTTTTTCCATAAAAATAAAGTCTCTAGTCATATGTAATTTTTGATGCATAAAATGTTATTTTCTCTGTAAACATCACAATAATAGTTTATATCTCCTGTTTTGTATATAATTAAGAGCAGATGAAAGAGTGCATTTATAGTGTACAGATCACAAATATGCTAGGCAGGAGCACTTTTTTTCTGTTTTATTTTGAACTAATAGAAATACAGAAATAAAATATTTTAAATCAGAATTGATAGGACCTAGCAAGTAAAAATGTTAAATTTCCTATCAATGTTGACAAACATGAGGTACTCATAGATGATGTTTAACTCTCTCTAACATGAGAGTGTTAGAAAACTAGTTAATTATTATATATATTTAATTAGCAAATAAGAAAAATCACTGAATAATATCAAATTGATGAACATCCTTTACTAGGTTGGCAGATAATGATAATAATAATGTGAATATTTTGTCATAGATCTTTAAGCACATGCAGCTAACTCAGAAAGTTTCACGGTAACTTGAAAGTACCTTTGGATCTTAGAAATTTGGTGCTTATATACATAAACCAGAAATGTTTTAGTGTAATAATGTCTGCCCAACTGGCAGAATACTTTTCCCCTACTTTTAGATTAACAATGAGCATTTTATGTAAATTTACATTTCACTACCATTTACCTTGTCATGAGAACCTTTATGACTAGTTTGATACTTTGGATATTTAAAGTAGGGTTTTTTTGTTTTGGATTTTGTTTTTAATGCTGTAGGTTTATCGTAGGATGCAATTTCCACTTGTCATATATGTTTAGGAAATACAGCTCTATTAAGGAAATGGCAAAGCTAAGATGAACCAATGAGTGTAACTCACCCTAGGGTGGATTTTTTACATTTACAATATAAAATCAAGTCACCGGCACAGTTGTTTTCCCCTGTACACTTATATATAAAGTCTAGTCATAATCGTTTACTTCTAAAACTGATAAAAACAAAGAATGTTGGCTCAAAAAAAAAAAAAACCTTTAAATAATAACCAGCGTTTGTAGGGGGAAATCAAATCCACATCGAACTCCGTGAAAGACAAAAGGAACTTGCAGTGGTCTGTAACGGTTCGCAAATATTTTGGTAGTTACAATCATCCTCTTGCTTTTTCTTCTGTGGCACCTCTTTTTCTAACGGGACTGGAGCCGTTATCTTGCTAGCAGGTTACACCAGTGGTCTGGTTTTAGAAGCAAATTTGTAATTCGTTTAGTTTTGCCTGGCTTTTATGAATGAGCTCTGTAGGAAAATAGATTCTTTGTGGCATGCACATTTGACAAGTCATTTCTCACTTCTGAGATCGCTAGGTAGAATAGAGAGTGATTTGAGGAGTCAAGATGAATCACAGAGGAAGATTTTTTTCCACTCACCTTATCATCATACTGTGCATTTCTGCATCTATTTAAAAATTAACTTGTGACCCCTAGTAATAGTCCATTCTCAGTCACGCACATAGCTTGCCTTTAAGACTGTTGTTATAGCTTTTCACCACAGAAGTGATTTTGACTTGTTAAGAGTGGACAGGTTAAGAAACTCCCAGGAATATCAGGTTAGTTTCAACCTTTCAATACAGCCCAAATGGAGTAAATGTGTTTGGGACAATATTTGCGACCATGCCTGCCTTGAGTACATTTCTTTTAAAATTAATTGTAAAGTATCAGACAACACATTACCTAGGATTTAATGGAGAGCTTTTCTGGGGTAAGTTAAAAAAGTTGTTTGAGAAATGCTGGAGAGATCACTATACTTTTATAGGTGTCATTTACATCCTCACAGTAACTTTGAACTACTTATGCAAATGACAACAAATAATGTTAATCTGTAGTGATTTCCTTGTGTGTTACGCTGAATTGTAAAAATTTTATTTCGTTTTCCTAACTTTGGATATAACTGGCAAGGCATGATTGTGTTAGGACGAAAGAGTAATTTTCTGGAAATTCTTGGCAATGCGTTGATTTGTTCTTTAGTGATATTAAATTATCACAAACTAGCCTTTAGGCTAGTTTAATTCAGATAATAAAAATAATGAAAAGTTATAAATATGATTCTGTGTTTCTATGTATATCTGTATGTATATGTAGAACATCTAAATATGTATAGAAATAGAAATTGTTCAGATTAAAAATGGAGAAATATTATGGTTTTTTTTTTTGAGATGGAATCTCACACTGTCACCCCGGCTGGAGTGCAATGCCCCAATCTTGGCTCACTGCAACCTCCACCTCCTGGGTTCAAGCGATTCTTCTGCCTCAGCCTCCTGAGTAGCTGGGATTACAGGCGCCTGCCACCATGTCCGGTAATTTTTTGTATTTTTAGTAGAGACAGGGTTTCACTATATTGGCCAGGCTGGTCTCGAACTCCTGACCTCATGATCCACCTGCCTCGGCCTCCCAAAGTGCTAGGATTACAGGCCACTGCACCCGGCCTATGGTTTTAAAAATATGCAAAATGTCAGACAACTAAATAATTTGTAATACATTTTTAATGCTATTATAATATAATGTAATACTGTAATATAATGTAAATGTAAATTACATTTCATACCAGCAGAATCCATATATAACAAAATAATGTACAAACTTAAGCTTTGAACTTTTTTCTATTAGAGTTATATTACCTACAAAATTATAGCTATTTTTTTCTTCCACGACTGGTACATTATGAATATAAACTACACTAAGATTTTATTAAAGCCTACAATTATTATATCTATTTAAAGTATTAAGAAACTGATAATACATATTTTTTGGTATTATTTTAAATATTCTCAGCAAAATTAAAGTGAAGAAGTAGAAATAAAACAAAATCTCAGTATTTTAAAAATGAGAATGATTAAGAATTATTTGATGTTAGTTTGAAAATTTGTAAGTAGTCAATAATTAATAATTAATAACAATTAATTAATAATCAATAATTCATAAGTTTGCCAATTTATAAAACCAAAAACTATTTTCAGCTTTTAGTTAGGCTACAAGGAGATGTTCGATATTTCAGGTTTCTCTTAATATGAAAGATACATGAGATGAAATTAAATTGGCTAGTCTTTGAAAGGATTCTAAGTTTTTTCTGAGTTTCAAATCTAATATTTAGAAGTAAAATCACTTTATACAGTAACTTTTTACAGTATCCTTGATAATTCTATAGACATAGATATTACCCACTACATTTAGGTATGAAAGATTAAAATGACCTTATTAGTATCATAACATTAAGGGTGAAGCTAAAATTAATAGGCCAGGTTTTCTCCTTTCCCAACCAATAACTTAGCTGATTGATTCAGCTATTTTTTAAAGGCAGTATTTTTCAAAGGCAGTAAGTTTCACGATTAGTAACGGTGTTTTTTGCTGATTTGTTTTAAAGAAATGTGTGTCTTCTACCTTCTATATTTTGTTTTTGTTTAACTTTTGGAGATCTATTCAATTGCATTGAATTTAGTTTTGAAGTTTTCCAAGAATATTTAATTTATTTGTTATTATTTACATGGTCTTTTTTTCTATAACCATAATAATTTACTAAAAGGTTATTAGAATTAGGATTAATATTAATATGTTGTTAGAAATTAATACAGTTCAGAAGAATACTTATGTAAGGAAATTATACTTTTATTTAATAACAGTTTAAGAAAAATTAACAAGTTTGCCAATTTATAAAACCAAAAACTCTATTTTCAGCTTTTAATTAGGTTACAGGGAGATGTCCAATATTTGAGGTTTCTCTTAATATGAAAGATACATGAGATGAAATTAAATTGGCTAGTCTTTGAAAGGATTCTAAGCTTTTTCTGATTTTCAAATCTAATATTTAGAAGTAAAATGGTAATTCATTCAAGTCAACAGTGGAGGTAAAAACATAACCCACTTTCCCTTGAATCAAAAGATGTTTACAGTAGCATGCTTGCTGCTGCAGAGTCTTTTGTGGTTGCCACTCTAATTACATGTTTTTCACATCAAAGTCTTCAAAAGTAATACAGGTACAAATTGACTCAATAACTATTTATTGGGTAAAGGAATTCAAGAAGGTTTCTGTGTATGGAAAAAATGTATGTAAAATACAAGTGATATCTTTGTTAGAGATTTTCTACTTCAGCTGAATACAGAGCAGCCTGTCTCCCTATATTACTGGATCTTATCTTGAAATTATAGGCACCACGCAAATGATGCTATAGGGAATGTGTAGCACTAACATTTTAATTAAAATACAAAATGATAATCTGCATTGGGCTAGAGTTAAGGATTTGATGAGTTCCAATTATATTAGTAATAACATTTTCATTTGATAACCAGATAACTGGGTAATTAAAAACACGTAATTAAAGCAAAGTCAAATCCTAATTTATAAAGGCAATGAAAACGAAAGAGCATAGTAAAACTCCATTAAAAAGTAGTCGCTGCACCATTATGAATGAGATACATTTTTATCAATATCTTATAAAGCAAATAGAGGTTGAATCCTGTCATATGTTTATGTGTTAAAATACTAGAAGACCATATGATAAAGCCCCAAATCATAAACACAATACAAAATCCCCATGAGTTGTTTTTGCCAATCCAAAGCCATTGTGAATAGGCATAGGATGAAGCACAATGTTGGAAGATGACGAAGAATCACTGTACAAAGCTTCAAAGATTGAGGTCAGAATCTAGCTTAGTAACTCAGAAACAATTAATTGCAGAGTGCAGGTATATTATATTTTTGTTACCTGCATTGTTACTGCATTTCTCATCTGAAATAGGCAGATTCTAAATGATTCTGAAAGTAGGCAGAATCATTTAAATGTAGTCCAATTTGGAGCCCAGTATGAAGGGCGGTGGGGATGAAGGTACCGTGGTTTTTGAGAGGGGAAAGGCCCAAATGTGCATTAACAATCATGAAGAAAGGGACTGGTTCAAGCAGGAGCCTTTATCCAAGAGTTCAAGGACAGATGGGAATTGAATTTTCTCTGGTGGACTTGATTGGCAAGGGTGAAGAAGGCTGCTCAGCTGAGAAAACAGCACGTGGCCTAATTATATCCACAACACAGGGATTTTTCAGTCCTCTCCTTAAAAACGAACTCTTCCTTGCATCTATGAAGCAACGTGAATCCTATCATTAACACTTCTTTCTTTGTTGCTGACAAAAATTAACTCCTAAACCCACCAACAGAGCTTGAAATGTCACAGTTCCCTTTAGAGGGACACAGACCTCTTCCTCCTCCTGGTAAAATCTTCTGCATGAATGAAGGTGGAGAGAGCCTTAGTGAGGTGACTATCTGATGTCTCGGTGCTACTCCCAAAGTCATAGTTTTTCAGGCAAGGGCACAAGCAGTGGACAATAGCCCGGCGGATGTAGCTGTCGAAGATATAGTAAATGAAAGGGTTGACACAGCTGTTGGCAAATGCCAAGGGTCCACTCACCTCCATACCAAGCTGAAGAATGGCCGAGGGAAAATAGCGTTCTTGCTGCAACCCAGAGACAATGGCCAGGAGCTTGAAAGTATTGAAGGGCAGCCAGGAGACAAGAAAGGCTGCCACGACGATAAAGATGATCTTTATAGATTTCTTCAGCTTTTTGTTGTGCTTTCCTGACTGCTGGTAATGGGCACACAGCTTCCTTGCAATGCAACAGTAGCAGGTCACAATGCTCAACAAAGGGACAAAAAAAGTGAAAATTAAGGCCACCAGGGACCATATGAGTTTAAGTGGAGTTGCCTTTTTCTCTGCACAGTATGGCTTATCATCAATCAGCGTGAGCTCCCTGGACAGAAGAGTAGGCAACCCCAGCAGGCAGGAGATAAACCAGATGCTGGCGCAGACTACATATGCACAGTCTGTCCTTCTGAATTTCCTGGATACGACTGGGCACACAATGGCCAGGTAGCGGTCAACACTCATGCAAGTGAGCAGGAAGACACTGCAGTGCATATTGACGGAGATCATGTAGGAGCTCCCTTTGCACAGGAAGGAGCCCGTCCTCCACAGTCCTAAAGATGCTTCTTTATCCACCCAGAGAGGCAACGTGACAAGGAAAATGAAGTCAGAGGCAGCCAGATTGATGATAAAGATGTCGATCAGTCTTCGGCTGCCGGGTTTGAAATGCAACGCTCCCATGAGAACAAGGTTCCCCAGCACTCCAGTCAGGAACACAGCTGTGTAAAAGACTGGAAGGAAGACAGAGGTGTAAGGAACATGGGAGTGGGTCTCCCTGATGTCCGGGTTTGGGCTTGTAGCATAGTAATAATCCAAATAAACTGAAGTTTCTTCTGGGTCCATCACCAAAGAGCAGGTGCCAAATCTGGTGAGTTTCCTCACCTATGATGTTTTTGTGTAAATTTTAGAAACCTCAAGGGAGCTTCTTTTATACAGTACCTGCCTCTTTCTCTATTTTTTCCCCTCCCTTTAAAGATCTTGGACAAACATGAAAGCCGAGATTAAAAAATGCAGTTTCTGCCAATCCTCAGAAAGGGCCCACAAGGAGCACCACTCTGATTGGTGTTGGTTGGTTGTGGTTGTGGTTTTTTTTTATTTGCATTTGCTCGTGAAACTGAGATGCTTTTTGAGTTCTTTTTTCAAGATATTCAATTTATTTCTTTAAGGCCAGTAATTAAGAAGTGAATTAACTTGATTTTTTCACTTCCTTTAAAGACCTCCTTTGCTTTTGACACTGAAATTTATTTTGATCTAGCCTTCTGTTTCACATAGAAGATACTGTTCTACTTTTAGAATTGTAAGGCAATGATGATGTATTCTTTTTATTTACTTTGTTGGTGAAATAGGAAGAAAACTAGTCTTTCATTTGTGTAAAGAGTGAATGAAAATTTTCCCAAATCATACCAGTCTACAACTAGGTCAAACAACATGATTCCAATTAGGGCATGAGAATCTCCCCATCTATTTGGCTCTTTCATTTCACATGTAATCAATTCTGTTTCATAAGTTTTAAAAAATCCCCCAAAGACTGGGACCACATTTTGTGCTTTTATTATTATTATTTAAAAATTTCCACTACAACTAGCATAGCATCTTGCACATAGTTGGTGCTTTGGAGATGGTAGTTTATTAGGTTTGATTGAGAAAATTCTTTTTGTTATCCAGCATAACTAGCAGAAATGAATTCACTGGGGTCTAACTTCAGGTATTGTTGTTATTTATGTAACTTACAAACACAGGTTTAAAAATCTCAAATTGCTATTTTTACCCTCCTATCTGCTATTGTAATTCAACCAGTGAAGTTCCCTTTTGTTAAGAGTTAACATCATTGATTTGGAGATTTTCTTCCTATTAACCCTCAAATATGCTTCATCAGACTCTGGATCCCCTCTGATCTTCTCTTCATTACACCACACCTTTGTAGCAGTGATTTTTTTTAGCTTCTGAGCCATGGCCTTCTGGTACCTCCACACATGAGTGAACTTTACTTTTGGAATTGCTGATTACTGATCTGGCAACAGATAGACCTATAAGTGACATCATAATGGAGGTGCCAGCATGGACACTATAAAAGGGAAGATTTTTTGGTACATTTAAAACACTTGGGGAAAAGGCTAAAACAGAAAGAATTCTATCACATTTTCCTCTCATATGTTTCCTTTTATATTATGATGACCATAGTAAAATATAACACATTTTGAAACGGACTCCATTTATTTCAGCTCTTTACTGGCCAAAGTGACTCAAAGCTCTCTTGCACTCTCCTTTTCTCCTATCTGATTTAATCTTCAGAATTCTAGTTTCAGGTTGATACTGCTATTCATAGAAAAATGTATGTTTGTAGATGAAAATATAGTCATTAAACATTTGAAGTCCTTTCTTAAGTTGTTTTTTCATTTGTTTGTTTAATTTTTGAGGCAGGGTTTCACTAGGGTGTCACTTTGTCACCCAGGCTGGAGTTCAGTGTTTTGAACACAGCTCACTGCCAGGGCCATGCAATCCTCCCACCTCAACCTCCTGAGTAGCTAAGACTACAGGCATGCACCACCATGCCGGACTAATTTTTGCATTTTTTGTAGAGATGGGTTTTCACCATGTTGCCCATGCTGGTCAGGAACTCCTGAGCTCGAGCGATCTCCCCATCTTGGCTTCCCAAAATGCTGGGATTACAGGCATGGGTCACCAAGCCTGGCCCTGCTGAATTGTTATTTCTTCAGTAATTAGTATATTAAAAAGAATCATCCCGCTGGTTGTTCTTCCTCCTTCCCTCTTCCTCCTGATATGGTACAGTGTCACCTGCGTCTTAGGCAAGTAAGCTGAGGTCAGGGAAGGTTGAAGGCTTCTCTGACCTGGGACGGTCCCAGAAGTCACTCTGGAGTTGATTTGTGGGCCTGAGCCTCCCTTCTCCTGTGTCCCTGGCTGCTGTGCGCAATTCATTTAATTTCATGGAGGGCATATTCTTTACTAAATATAGACTACAGATCAGAGAAACTAATTAACCGCTTTGACATTTCTGGGACAGAAATCTTTCCCACTGGGTAAGCTTTAATTATTTAATAGAATCATTCATTTTGTCAAAAATTGGAGTAGGACAATATTTACTCGAAAAAGATTAATAGGGTAATATAGAGTATTTAAACACATCATCTTTATCTGTGTGCCTGTGTGTTAAAGTACTAATCATGTATATTCTTTAGGTGTACTGAAATTTTAATATTAGAACGTTGTACACTAGAACCATAAGTTCTTTTGGCATTTGAGAAAATAAGGTTGATTCTGGGTCTAAGGTTTTTCTACTTCTTTTTTTTTAATCCTTTGACATGTCTCCAGAATTCTACCTAAAGATATTATAAAATGGAAAAAGAGTTCATGCTCATACTGTAGAGGAAAATATTTGGCTGCACATTCATTCTGTATCCCTTACATTTTTTTTTCAAATTTCAAAAGTTGCTGGACTGCTGATGTAAACTATCTCAAATCCGATTTCCTCAGCAAACTATTGAAGCAGTTGTAGATAAAATCGTTTGCTTTATCATATATGGCCACTTTGAAGTATGATATTTAATGGTAGAATGCTACAGTGTGAGAATACCCACCGTCGATCAACAGTATCTTGGTGCCCAAATCAGAAAACAAATTAAATGTTTTAAGCCAAAAACGGGCACATAGCATAGTGCCAGTCTTTTAGTACCTCAGAGTGCAATGCTAGTACAAGACAGAATCCACAATAAAGCTGGTTAAAGTGGGGTTGTAAATAAGCTGGTACAACGGTCAGTTTTAGGACTTTGAGTGTTCTTTCAAATAAACATGAAGATACTAACAATAAAATAGACACCTACACATAGATCAAAACTCAAAAGCAACACTGGGTTCCATAAACATATGAAAAGTCAGTGTAAACAGAGTGATGGCAAAAACAAAAAAAATAGAATAAGATGTAAGTATTAGTAACTGAATTAGAGCATATATGCCATTTCTCAGAAAATAACGCTCAACTTTCCTCCCTGACTCCTGGCAGAAATAACTGCTTCTTCCTTTGTATTTCCTAAGAACTTTAAAAATACTGGTTACAAAGTACCTGTCTCATTTCACACTGTTAGTTATCTTTGCATCTGACCCCGCAGCTGATAATGAGCAACCTGAAGGAAGAATCCATTAGTTATCTCTGGACTGGCCTCCAGCATACAGAAGTTACTCAACTAAAGTTCTTTTTGGACTCTTAAAAAAGCCATTGTTTTGAATTTGTGAATGTCAGATAGTATTACCCAGATTAGAGTCATCAGGGACACCTGCTAAGCTGTAGATTGCCAAACCCTATTCTAGATGTCTTCAGTCAGAATTACTGGGGAAGAAGTCTAGGACTTTGTATTTAAAAAGCATTCAAGGTGATTCTCATACACACAAAAGTTTAGAATCACTGTTCTAATTCACGTAAGTTAACCAACATTATATATTATGTTTTGTTATTATTTTGACTAACTTTTTAAAAAGACTTAAAAGTTACCTCAAAATTTGAAATTTGTGGAAGTCTTTCAGTCTGAATATCACAAAATTTGAGGAATTAATTTAGATTTCTGGGCCCTACTTATTCCATGTTCCAATTCCTGAGTTATGCTCAGAACTGGTTCAGGTGTTGAAGATGAAGACAAAGGTTTTCTCTACTGAAACGTCTGCTCAAGTGGATCCATTATTATTTGCTGCGGCTTGCAGCCTCTGCTTCACCAGCAGGCTGAAGATTTAATAATAGAGCCACTCCAGTTAGGCTTATTGAACTTATGATTCTATTACTTCGGCCTCTTCCCTGTCAACCACCGTATCAGGTGGAGACTCATCAGATTACATGCGTATAGCGCAGAAGAAAGAAATCCCTGGATACAAAGCCTTTGACTCACACATGCTCTGCTGATATGTCCCAGAATAAATGGCAAAGAACGTGAAGCAACTAATTATTTCTCATTAATCTTATCAAACAGTGTCATTATATATTCACTTGTTAGGTACATTATCGTGTTCATTTCTTACAAGTACCATAAAGTGCAAAGTCAAAATGGTTAAGTTTAAGAAAACTGATAATACTGTTTATACTCTAGGAGTTTATTTTTATTTTTAAATTCTCAGTTACTTGGAGAATTTAGTGCTATATAATTTAATATCACATCATGCCAAATTAAGGGGCATGTATTCACTATTAGGAGGGCGCCCACTTAATTTACTGGGTTATTTCCCTTGGTAACTAACACTTATATAGATAGAAATGATGTTACTATTCTAGGAATATATACTTCAGGTTTCTTCATAATAGTAGGTTTAATCTGAATTTAGGTTATGCATAACAAAAATTGTGTTTATTTATGTTGGTGTCCTTGGCATCCACCAGCGTGTCTGGCAAGCAATAGATGGTCAATAAATGATTGTAGATCTGGGATGAATCATGCTTGAATTCTGAGTTATTTCCGAAGAGTAGGGACTTTTCACAAACTTCTTAGACAACTTCCATTTTCTATTTGATCCTGGGATTGTCACATCATAAACTAATATGAAGAGATGTTTCTAAGTTAATGCAGCATATTTTTTTGTCAACTTATGCTAATGTTTTCACTTATAGCACATCTTGTTGAATCAGAGGCAACTTGCAAACCAATAAATGTGAAAAATATCACTACCATGGACTCATAATAAGTATGATGGATAGTGATGAGAAGAGGACTCCCTCAATGAAGACTCGAGTTTATTAATAATTAAATTAATTTATTACATTAGTTTCTTATCTGCAATAAAGATTTTTTTGAAAAGATATTTTTGGGAGGTCCACAATTCATACTCATAACTCTATACTAATAAATGTCGATTAGAAGAAATCACAAAAGTTTCCTTCCATAATTTTACCTTCATAATTACTGTTAATGTTTGAAATAGCAAGGGCTTTTTATTGGTATCTTTTCTAATCAGAATGCACATAGTCTTCCTCCTTTTCCTTGGCAAACTACAATTGCCACTATCTCTGCTTCTAGTACATTGCCTAGGCTTGAGGGATAGGGTATATAAATTCTGCAATGAAACTCTAATGCTGTGGATCTATGAAACACTATATTTTGTAGTTGCATTATTCTTCTTCCAGTAGAATTATAAACTGTAAAATTTTAGAGTGTAAAATTGTAAAGTGATATTAATGATCATTAGTACGACTGTTTTACTAATGAGGACCCTGGGGTCCATAAAGGGATCATTAACCAAAGATCCATTGATAATTTTTAAATAAAGGATAATTTAAACTTAAACTCCTCATTTGCATATGGCTCATTCGCTGTCTTTCAGGAGCATGGGCATCTAAAAATTATAGTTTTTTTTTTAATATATGTGGCACTTTACTGGAACTGCTAAAAAAAAAAAAGAAGGAGACATTTTAGATGCATTTTTCTATTTGCCTTGATCTTGATTCTGTTCTACAGTGAATGGGTGCAAGGAAATTCAAAGATAGGTACATTTTTAAAAATGGTTTTTGATTGGAACCCAGAATTGTACATATTCCCATTTTCTTCCTTTCTGAAGTTCATAAGGAAAACAACCAGGAAAAAAATTACATGAAAAAACATAATGTAAATATATCTTATAATGTAGATATAACTTTTAATTCCTAAAAATGTGCAATTAAAAATAAAATAATATGAAATGTATTGGGGAATTTGGTATTGATGGAAATTCTAGTGTGAAGGGTTGTTTCATAAGTACACAGTAAAAACAAGTTACAACATCTGAGTATCTAGATTTTCAGTTATCGGTTTTATTTTAAATACGCTATAACTATAATGTCTTCCTGTTGAAACTAGAACCATATTTAACAAGTTAAGCTAGATGCCTCATTTAACTTTGCTTTTAAACCTAAATTCCATAATCTCCACATGGTTGCACAAAATCATCTTTCATATTTGTGAAAATATGAGGCTGGCTACCGTTTCTCAAACAGCAGAGTAAGAAGCAAAAGTAGAAATTTAGCTCCATTAATTAATTAAGGATTTATTTTACCTACTCATACAACAAACAAGCATAAATAGAAATTAGGAAACACTAAAGATGCAGCGATAAACCAGAAATACGGTTGTGTGGTTGGTGAAACTGGGTGTGAAGAGGCCGTTCAGGTCCTCTCTCAGGGTGATCGAAACCACAAACACGTAGACACCTCCAGGTTTACACTAGGTTGGTCAGTGAATGCATCCTGAGTGTTTTCTAGGCATTCTGAAGACTTGAAGGGTGCAAGTATCATCCTCCTTTGCAGGTCTTCCCAGAAACATCCACCTCCTGAGTCATGACGACTTGTGTATGATACGAACCCAGGCCTGGGAATCTACTGAACAGGGCTAAACAAGGATGCCAAAATACTAGCCCTGGCAAATCTTTCCTAGTCATTTGGTGGTCAGTCCAGAGCTTCTCAAACCTGCTGAAGCGAGCAGAAACACCTATCTCTATAAATGGCTTATCTCCATTTAGGGGTAGCCTCTAGGGTTAATCTAGGAGCTTTAAAAGCTGTTTGTCTTTTTCGTCCTTTTTTCCCGGTCGCTGCTCGATGAATGGGTGCAGGGAGCAGGTCCACGCCTGCTCCCTAAGTGCCTTTTCGCCATGCCTCCGAAAATTGAGGAAATCAAGGACTTTCTGCTCACAGCCCGACAAAGGATGCCAAATCTGTCAAGATCAAGAAAAATAAGGACAATGTGAAGTTTAAAGTTCGATGCGGCAGATATCTTTATACCCTGGTCACCAGTGACAAAGAGAAGGCAGAGAAAGTGAAGCAGTCCCTGTCTCCTACTTTGGCACTGAAGGAGCTGAAATGAACCAGCCACACTGACTGGAACTGTATTAGAATACAAAAACAAAAACAAAACAAAACAAAACAAAAACAAACAAACAAAAAAGCTGTTTTCACTAAGCTTACTCAAATATTGTAGACGTTCAACGAATATTTGCAAACACTAATAATTTAATGATTCTTTCCTAAGCCTCAGGTCCTGTGCTGGGCATTGTATATGTATTTTCTCAATCTTCTCAATGATCATGTGGGATAGATGCTACTGTCAACATCCATATTTTCGAGAAAAGACAACCGAGACTTAAAGAAGGTTAATTCTCCAAAGTCACAAAACGAGTATATTCAAGTGTGCTACCATGGCAGTCAGTTACTCTAATATCCAAGTTTGCTACCAAGTCAGTTACTCTCTCTAGTTCCTTTATCTGCAGACTGAAGTTGTTTCTTCTTTACTCTCCTTTAAACTTCTCTTTTGCCTGGTTTACTGACCACAAGATCTCAGTGGAGAGGTAAATCCGAAAGTAGGGGATTTCTCTTTTTTTTTTTTGGTTGAGACGGAGTCTTGCTCTGTCGCCCAGGCTGGAGTGCAGTGGTGCGATGTTGGCTCACTGCAAGCTCCGCCTCCCAGGTTCAAGCGATTCTCCTGCCTCAGCTTCCCAAATAGCTGGGACTGCAGGCGCCCACCACCATGCCCGGCTAATTTTTCTGTACTTTTAGTAGATGTGGGTTTTCACCGTGTTAGCCAGGATGGTCTCCATCTCCTGACCTCGTGATCTGCCAGCCTCGGCCTCCCAAAGGGCTGAGATTACAGGCGTGAGCCACCACGCCCGGCGGAAAGTAGGGGATTTCTAATGAAGGCTAACGGATGAAGACATTTCCTGGAGTATAAAGGCATTTATGCGTCTTACTACACACTGACAATTTGCCTGTGCCCCTCCGCCACTGACAAATTTTTTTTGATTGTATGCTGTATGTAAAAATCCAGAGTCATGTTAGAATATATTTGGCTACTAGCTTATTATGTACTGCATATGAATATCGGTTCACTCAGGTGAAAGAAATGTAACTACAGATAGAGAAACATATCATGCCTTTAATCTGTCAAAGTGGTAGAAATTTAGTATCAACTTGAAGCTCCCATCTTTCTCCTGTGCTAAATTACAAGGCATTAGGGGACAGAGTGGAGGTTTGAGAGCCCCTCTGGTCTTTGAGTCAGTTTTCTCTGTAGGTTACCGTTGAGAAATCCACCATTTGCTGGTCCCAGGCCACGTTAATAGTTCCACTCATGTTATTGTTAAGATGTCCCTGCTTCCTGTCCATGAATTTCTGTGTTAAACCTGAGGGCTCAGAAACATTGTTTCCTGTGTGCCACACATCATCTGCAATCTCCAATGCTGTCCTTGACTTTATCTACTTGAGTGATGTTCCCCAAATTTCAGTCTTTTTCCTACTATACCCACAATTTTTTATTCATTTTTTGACATATCTGGTATGCTCAGTATTATTAACTTAATATTTTTAAAATTAAATGAAAAAAATTTAAAAGGAACAACATTACTGCAATAGAAAACTAGTATCACTTGTCATAAAAAATAGGCAGCTACAAACACACATTTTATGAAACCCAAATAATGTCATTACATTCTTGATGGATACTGTCTGCCAGGTCACATACTTCTTAGCCTAAACTTATGCAATAAAACGAGAAGGACTCTGCTCCAATGGGAGGGATTCTGGGAGAGGGAAATAAAATGGGTCAACGTTTCACAAGTAGAATCCCATTTTTGTTCATTTATACTTAAATCTAGAGGCAGGGTGGTGTGATAGGGAAAGCACAGGCCTAAAAGTCAGACCTAAGTTATACAGGTCACGGTCATTGACTAGAGGTGACCGGAAACAGGTCCGCTTTACTTTCTGGACCATTGTTCCTTCCTCCCTAAAATGCAAGAATCCAACAGCCTAGACTTCCCTTCTGCGCACCGGCTTGCCCTGAGGAGCTGAACTACATCTCCCACAATGCGCCGCGCGCGGCGCCAGGATGCCTATCGCCGCCTCAGACAGCTTTCAGTCTGTCCCTCCTACAACTCCCACAAGGCCCCTCGGTCCCGGGCCGCGGCCCGGCCCGGAGTGGGGGCGGAGGCGGAGGCGCGGGAGTTATGGAGGGGGCGGGCTCTGCAGGGAAGTGCGTCAGAGGAGGCGCGGGGAGAGTAGGGTGCTGTGGTCTGAGCTGGAGGGTGAAGCTGGCGGAGCAGGAGGATGGGCGGTGAGTGAGCGGGACCTGCGTCGCTGGGCGGGGGTCGCGTCGCGGTTCGATGTTCCCGGCGGTTTGAAGAGGGGCCCCCTTCCCGGGCGTGGTCGGGACTGGGCGGGTTCCGAGCGGCGGGTTTGTCCCTGGGCCGAGCCCTCTAGGGCGGGGCCTGGTCGGGTACTGGGGGACTCTGGATGGGGGCCGCACACGACTGCCCCGCCCCAGCCCTGGCCTTCTCCGGCCCCGCTGTGAGGCCCGGGAGGTGACCGCTCCAGGCGTCCGGCTTCGATGAACCGCCGTTCCCAGTGCTGGGACCCTTTAAGGTCATTTGAGAGCACCAGGATGAAGGGGGGATTTTTAAAAAATCAAAATGCAAATCCAACTTTTTGAGTTACCGTTGTCATTGCCCTTACCTTTCCTGAGTCACTTCCAATTTTCCAAACTCAGCAACCCCAGTTTGCGAGTCTGTTTTCGTGCACCTTTGTAAGGTGTTTGGTGCGGTCACGGTGTATACTTGCCGTGTAGTATTTGGCTCAGCGCGATCCGCCTTGAGTCATTTTACTGCGGCCATTTACTACTGCCGTTGAGCCCTGTCCACGCCTTGGGAGTGTTGATATTTTGAGAGTTTTCTGTCTGGCTGAGGAGGGATCATTTAGTTTTTGCGGACATATGTTGCACTTAGGGTTTAGGGAGAGAGCAAGGTTTCAGTTGAGGAGGTTCAGAAGTATAAGGAATAGGGAGAGTAGATAGGAGTGAAGCATTTGGCAGCGTAAAGAAGCGTGGCTTAGCTTTAATGGATTAGGGAGAGATTGCTATCTAGCATTATTATATGTTATTGTTCTCTTTGCTATTTTATACACCTAGAACAACCTTTCCCTCGGGGTTAACAAACATCTTCAACTCTGTTTTCCGTATGGCTCCTGACTCTTACCTTTGTTTTAGGAGGCTTCCCTCTTCAGAGGAAACTGGGAGAAGCCAATTTCCACTGCTTTTTCCTGTGTCTTTTTAACACTCAAACCCAGAACACTTAATCCTCTGCAGCTCGTGCAAAAATTCAGTCTGTGATTTAAAATGTGTGCACGGTAACACTGCTGACCATGGGCATGTCTATTGTTTGTATCTGTAATGTGTATGTCCATTTCAGTGTTGTCTGTTTTAGTATGCAGGTGATAGACTAGAGAACAAGACCTCTGTCTCCGTAGCATCCTGGGTATGTGAGCATTCAATAAGTACTTTTATGAGAATGAGTTTTGTTTTAAGCTTAATTAAAAACATGCTTGCCTTCTAAAAAAAAATTCTTAATGGTTATATGTACGAAGGGATGGGGAATTGGGTAAAGGGTGCATTTGGAATAATTCAAAATAGTCTTTCTTATTTGTCCTTTAAGACTAACTTTCTTCTTTCTTCAACTTTTAAACAGAGCAGTCTGAATGCCAGAATGGATAACCGTTTTGCTACAGCATTTGTAATTGCTTGTGTGCTTAGCCTCATTTCCACCATCTACATGGCAGCCTCCATTGGCACAGACTTCTGGTATGAATATCGAAGTCCAGTTCAAGAAAATTCCAGTGATTTGAATAAAAGCATCTGGGATGAATTCATTAGTGATGAGGCAGATGAAAAGACTTACAATGATGCACTTTTTCGATACAATGGCACAGTGGGATTGTGGAGACGGTGTATCACCATACCCAAAAACATGCATTGGTATAGCCCACCAGAAAGGACAGGTATTTCTCTTATTTTAACTTCTCTCTTCTTTACCTGGTTAATAATAGACAAAATGACCTAGTGATTGCCCAGTTACATGTAAGCAGGTTTATTGGTTCTCTCTCTCCTTAAAGAAATAAATCATGTGTATCTTCTCTTTCTACTACCTTCTCTCCCCAACCTCTTTGCATTACCATGGTACTCATCAATATTGGTTGGATGAGGGACTTTTCTTATCTTGGGAAAGCCATTAAATTTTTTTTTATTTACTCACACATTAAAACACTTTTTATTAATCTAACACATCATAAAGAAATAGTTGGAAAAGTACATCGAAAGACTTTAAAAATATTTGGTAACTAGTAAAAGGACTACCATCGAAAATCAACTCAACAAATTGTCCTTTTATGGGTTAGCTGTATTATAATACATATCTATCATTTACTCCTATGTCTTAGGGGATATAATTTGACCAGCTCTACATTTAAATCTGTGTAAGTATGAGACTGTTTTACAGCAATCTTGATGCAGAGTTTGTAGGTTACGAAATTTGTATTACAGAAGTAAAAAAAAAAAAAAAACTAAACTAAGTTTTTCAGGTTTATTTTGCAGGCATTCTTATTTAACACTTAAAGTTTTTAATTTCCACTTATTAAAATGGTAGCCTTAGAACTCTTTGTAAGGAACAACGTTAATGACTACTTCTGTTGGCCACTTAGTGGGGAAGCATTGTATTCAAATCATAGCAGAACAGGCTTGTGTTACCATATATCAAAAGGATGATAATATGTCACTGTATCTGGAAAAAAAAGGAGGTAATTTGGAAGGAAAGGAGAGAAAGTTGGTTAAAATTCATTGTAAAATGTTCAGTTTGACTTGTGAGGTTACAGGAGCACTTGATATTGGAGTGTTACCATTTAGTCATTCATTAAACAAATAGTTTATTGCATGCCTCCATGTTCCAGGGCCTCTTAGCTGGGAGAACATCAGGAAAGAGAACGAAGTCCTTACTCCTGGGGAGCTAGCATTCTAATAAAGGATGACAGGCAGTGAACAGAACGTAACAGTATAAACAGAATAAACAATTATTTAGTATGTTAAAAAATGACACGTGCTATGGCAAAACAGAACACAAAAGTGATTTGGAAATGTGGGAAAAGGAATATTGGTGGCCATAGGTTATGATTTTCAATAGGATACTTAAGGTAGGTCTCACTGAGAAGACACCACTTGAGTAAAGAATGTAGTTAAAGACTAGATGAAAGATTTGGCCATATGGGTAAATGGGGAGGAAGTCATTTAGGTTGGAAAGGACATCTCCTGCAAAGGCCCTATGGCAGGAGCATGCCTGAAATATTCAAGGACCAGTAAGGAAGCCACTGGGCTGGAATGGAGGGAGAGATGGGAAGTTGGGTGTATGCTGTCAAAGACCTACTGTGGGAATGGGACTGTGGCAAATCCTGGAGGACTCTAGGCATAATGAGATCCTCGGTGTTGACTCCAAGTACAATGCTGAACCATAATCTGGTCACCGTGGCTGAGAACAGAGGCAGCAGACAAAGGTGGAAGCTAGAAGACTCCGGTTAGGAGGCTATAGAAGTAATTCAGGTTAGGTGATGGTTATGACTCACACCAGAATGGTAGCACTGAGCAGCAGCTGAATTCTGGACATAGTTTGAAGGAAGAATTCCTCGGATTTCCTGATGGAGTGTAAATGTACAAGAATTTCTCTAAAGTTTCTGGTCTGAAGAACTGGAAGGGTGAAGTTGGCATTCCCTGAGGTGGGGATATGGTTGGTAAAGCAGGGTTGGATGAGAAGATCAACATTCGTATTTATTTCTGTCTTTGTTCCCTCCCCTTCTTCCTAGGCTTTCCACATAGCTATTCTGCCATTCATTTTACTGCTTCTACTTTATTTTTCTTCCTCGTGTCTGTGTCTTCACTTGCCACTGAGAACCAGTGGCATCCATTGGACATCTATGAAACCTATGTGTCAGTCAGGGCCAGAGGAGTTGCTGACCCCTCTGGAAACGTCCTTTACTTTTTACTTCAGAGAATAATTACTGAAAGAGATTTTTGTTAAATGTTTATAATTAAAACAACAGGCAATTGTTCTTGTTCCAGAGTCATTTGATGTGGTCACAAAATGTGTGAGTTTCACACTAACTGAGCAGTTCATGGAGAAATTTGTTGATCCCGGAAACCACAATAGCGGGATTGATCTACTTAGGACCTGTGAGTACTTTGATTTCACCAGGACAGTTGGGGGAACAAAGATAATTTTATTTGTCCCTTTTTGGACTATGTTTTTGGAATAAGATGAGTTAGTAGATTGTGCCAACTTGAAATGAGATCTCTAACAGTATCCAATGAACCCTATTCTGTTGATATTTTAGAAGGTAGATACTTGCTTACCAAATTTCAAATGATTTGAAGTTGACAGGGGCAACTACTTCATTGGATGATGAGATCTAGACCTTTAAAAGATGTTATTAGTGGGCCCATTTAATAAGAGGAAATTTAGTTGGGGTAACTTATAAATTCCTCTACTTGAATTAAACACTTCCCACTGCTTGCGTTCAGATAGGTATATGTGAAAAAAGTTGACTGCAAGCTCTAAATGAGTCAGTGAGTTGTCAGGCCTGCCAGAAGTGTTTATCCAGTCTTAGGTGATAGTAACTAAAGGGTAGATGTCAAAAAATATGAAAGTATTTATTAGGAACAGCCTATTCCTTGATGATCAGGCGGCCCATGAAATACTGTCGTCAGATTTGAGCCTCAGTTTTCAGGGCTACAGGGACTTGCCCAGAAGAATGACCATGTTGTAAGAAAAGGGTGAATAAGGTGTAGGTATTCAGTTTTATAAAGAGAATATGTAGCAAGCAGTTTATTACTAGGAAAGATTGAAGAAAGTAAGTTCGAAAAACACTTAAGAAGTTCCGGAAAGCAAAACCAGCACCAAAAGGTAAAGTTTGGTGAAGATTGATATGAATACATTTCTAATAATGAATATTGTCTGAAAATGGAATGGCATGTTTTGTAAGGTCATCAAGTTTTCTTCCCATGTTGATGAGGGATTTATGATCATTAAAACTACCTTTAGATTCTCTGCTTTGTGCTTTATGTATATTCTTTCAACAGCCCTATAAGGTCATTTATAATTACCATTAATTTACCTGTTATTACTGCCTTTAGATCCTGTAAAGACCTAGATATTGTTGGTAGGTAGAGTCAGACTGATATTTGTATCAAATCCTGGCTCTACCACTTACTGTGTTATTTTTACAAGTTATTTATGACTCTTGCCTCAGTTTCCTTAATTGCAAAATGGAATTAATAATCATACAGCTGTAGCTATGGGGGATTGGATTCAGGATCCCTTGCTAATTCCAAGGTTGCTAAAGTACCTTATATAAAATGGCATTGTATTAGCGTATAACCTACACAATCCTCCTGTATACTTTAAATCATCTTTAGATTGCTTATAATACCGAACACAATATCAATGCTATGTAAATAGTTGTTATACTATATATTTGTAAATTTGTATCATTATTTATTTTCTGAATATTTTTAACCCTTGGTTAGTTGAATCTGTGGATGCAAAACCTGCAGATATGGAGGGCTGACTGTACCTACTTTCTAGGGTTGTTGGGAGGATTAATACAGAAAATGTGTAGACAAACCTAGCATGGAACATAGTGAACCCTCAGTAATTGCTACCTGTTAGTGTCCTTTTACTTTTATCAGGACAAGGTTAGCATCCTTTTGAATATTGTGCTTTAGAAAAGAGGCCTCAATGTTAAAATACTTTCTCACTTTTTGAGAAAAGATCTAATTAGAATATGAAAGAAATTGCCATTGTGGGGAAAATGGTCTGAAATCATGGTAACATTTCTGTTCTTTCTTTTTAAAAATCAGATCTTTGGCGTTGCCAGTTCCTTTTACCTTTTGTGAGTTTAGGTTTGATGTGCTTTGGGGCTTTGATCGGACTTTGTGCTTGCATTTGCCGAAGCTTATATCCCACCATTGCCACGGGCATTCTCCATCTCCTTGCAGGTAGGTTTTGTCATCATAGTTACCTTTTAGCTTCTTCCTGTCTCTTTAGGGACCAAAGAATTATAAATCTTAAATGTTCATGTATTAACTGCCGTGTCTCAATGCCTGAAAAGCCCTTTACTGTGCTTTTACCCAGCCATGTTTTGTTTTGTTTTCTGAATTTTCCCCCAAGGTCTGTGTACACTGGGCTCAGTAAGTTGTTATGTTGCTGGAATTGAACTACTCCACCAGAAACTGGAGCTCCCTGACAGTGTATCCGGTGAATTTGGATGGTCCTTCTGCCTGGCTTGTGTCTCAGCTCCCTTGCAGTTCATGGCCTCTGCGCTCTTCATCTGGGCTGCTCACACCAACCGGAAGGAGTACACCTTAATGAAGGCCTATCGGGTGGCGTGAGCAAGAAACTGCCTGCTTTACCATTGCCATTTGTATTTTTTTTAAATAATACTGACATTTTCCCCACCTCTCAATTGTTTTTAATTTGTATTTTATTTGTGGATATACCATTTTATTATGAAAATCTATTTTATTTATGCACATTCACCACTAAAGACACACTTAATACCACTAAAATGTATGTGGTTTACTTTAAGTGACGCCGTCTTTCAAATAAACTAATCTAGGCGTAGACAGAAAGAACTGGATAAAGACTTGACACAAATGTATGAAAGAAAATTGGCAGTAGGAATGTGACCCCAAACAAGTTGTGCTAATGTCTGTTAGACTTTTCAGTAAAACTAAAGTAACTGTATCTGTTCCACTAAAAACTCTGTATTAGTTTCTTGGGGAAACCTCTCATCTTTGTCAAAACTTTATGTTCACTTTGCTGTTGTAGAGAGCCAGTCAGCCAGCAGTGTTAGTGCTGTTTTCAAAGATTTAAGCTCTGTAAAATTGGGAAATTATCTAAGATCGTTTTCCCTAAGCATTGACACATAGCTTCATCGGAGGTGAGATATGGCAGCTGTTTGTATCTGCACTGTGTCTGTCTACAAAAAGTGAAAAATACAGTGTTTACTTGAAATTTTAACTTTGTAACTGCAAGGATTCCAATTCAGCTGGGCGAGGATTAATATTACTATTATTATTTTTAACTCTCCATAGGATTTTCAGTACTACCAAATTGTTTTGGATTTTTTAATTTCCTCTTCACATACCAGGGTTATGAAAAGTGTGCTTTCTTTTTAACATTATATTACAGTTACAAAGTAAAATTCCCAACTGCTATTTATTTGTTCCAGCCCAGTACCATAAAGAGCGTTTCACCGTAATGACCCCTCCAGAGCTGGGAAACCTACCACAAGATCTAAAGTTTTGGCTGTCGATTAACCTCCAACTATGGTCTTTATTTCTTGTGGTAATATGATGTGCCTTTCCTTGCCTAAATCCCTTCCTGGTGTGTATCAACATTATTTAAATGTCTTCTAATTCAGTCATTTTTTTTTATAAGTATGTCTGTAAACATTGAACTTTTAAAAAATCTTATTTATTTATTCCACTACTGTAGCAATTGACAGATTAAAAAAAAGTAACTTCATAATTTCTTACCATAACCTCAATGTCTTTTTTAAAAAATAAAATTGAAAATGAAAAGAGACTCAAAGAATTGTATGTAGAGTCTGAATTGATTTAAATCTCAACACTTTAGGATAAAGAAGTAGAGGGAATCTCCGGTTGACTGTGGAAAGTGCATCTTGCTGTACAGGGCTGTCATGTCCTGTGTTTGGGTCTCTTGTTTTATCTTCTGGAAAATGTGGGAACCCCTTCCCCCCATTAGAAATAAGAAAATCTTTATCTTTTATTTTTCAGAATTTTAAACTATGTTCTCAAAAGTAGTTTTGTTATCTCTACATGTCATACTTAATGTGGCTAGTTTTCTGTGAAGTCATTTAGTGGTTGTGGATGTTTGTGTTCTATAGTAAATAACTAAGTCAGCTTCTGACTTAGAACAAAGCCAGCATTACTCAGTAGCCAATTATTGCCTGTAAAATGGCTGGTTACTCAGGTTTCTATCTAATCTTAATTCTTGAAGATTCATTACCCTTCAGTCCCTTCTGTGGAAGGTGGAAAAGGGAAAAGCTAAGTGAACAAACAAAACACCTTCGGGAATGGGATAAGAAAATTTTTGGCAGCGTGACATTTTTGTGTTGGTCAGTTATTTTAAACTATGTCCCTGCCTCTTACCTCCCCAGAGTTACCTGGGAAGCTAGCACCGTAACCCCTGGTGCTGCATATGTGTTGTAGTTGGTATTTTTAGCATGTTGCAGGGTAGCTGAGGTTATCTTTCTCCTGCAAAGACTTTTTTCTTTGGAATATATAGGGCTGCATTGTTTCATTTAATGTGAAACTGATTCTAATCAGGTTGTACTGTATGAAACTGCTCATATTCAAGCATTTTTGATCAACCTAATAAAATCTGGCAAAGCAGATCCTATTAAATTTAATCTTTCAAAGCAACTCTGAAGTAAAAAATTAATTTTCAGATTTTTCAGAACGAAAGTTTTTTTTTTTGAGACGGAGTTTCGGCTGTTGTTGCCCAGACTGGAGTGCAGTGGTGTGATCTCAGCTCACCACAACCTCTGCCTCCCGGGTTCCAGTGATTCTCCTGCCTCAGCCTCCCGAGTAGCTGGGATTACAGGCATACACCACCATGCCCAGCTAATTTTGTATTTTTAGTAGAGATGGGGTTTCTCCATGTTGGTCAGGCTGGCCTTGAACTCCCGACCTCAGGTGATCCGCCCACCTTGGCATCCCAAAGTGCTGGGATTACAGGCATGAGCCACCGTGCCCAGCCTCAGCATGAATTTTGTGGCAATTTAAGAAGTGTGTTTTAAGACCTTAATTCTAAAGCTCCTAACTAAATGATGTGGGTAAATATCCTCTATGATTTTTAGCATAAGACTCGTTTCAAAATTTATTAAGTATAGCCATAAAACACTAGAATTTGGTACAACAACAAAAAGGAATTCCAGGAGAATTTATTTGTTGAGATAACACTAAGTGTGCCTTCTGTCTGCATCGTATTACACTAGGATTTCAAATTCATAATGTAATGGGAGTGTGTTAAAATTTTATCTGCTGTAGTAGTGTAATGCGCATTAAGGATAGGGTTGACAATTACTCCTACGTGAACTCATTTAGTCATATGATTTGAGAAGAATGAGATGACCACAAATCATGTCAATTTAGTTTGTTTTTCCATTCCAGAAACATCACCAAATTGCAGACTAGCACAGTTAAAACCTATAGACCGTGTCATGTTCAATTGACTGTAACATACATAGATCAGGTCATTTTAATGTAAAGTTTCACCAAAAATGAAAACGTGTTAACCTAATTTTGCTGATTGCCAAACTTTCTTTTTTGTGATATGCAGTCTCAGTCTGTCCCCCAGGTTGGAGGGCAGTGGCCCAATCTTGGCTCACTGCAACCTCCACCTCCCAGGTTCAAGGGATTCTCCTGCCTCGGTCTGTGGAGTAGCTGGGATTACAGGTGTGTGCCACCACGCCCCGCTAGCTTTTGCATTTTTAGTAGAGACGGGGTTTCACCATGTTGGCCAGACTGGCCTCAAACTCCTAACTTCAAGTGGCTCCCCCACCTTGGCCTCCCAAAGTGCTGGAATTACAAGCGTGAGCCACTGCACGCGGCCTGATTACAAAACTTTCTCGAATTCTCTAGCAGCTAAAAGAGCAGTTAATGGGTGCAGCTCTGAAGATGCAAATTGTTATTTCACAGGCTTCGTGCAGCTGTGTCCTGGCATAGATGGGTGGAGGCTTTTGTCCTCCTTTCAGCACTCTTCTCAA
The DNA here is from genome assembly GCF_000951045.1 of Mandrillus leucophaeus. Taxonomy (NCBI): domain Eukaryota; kingdom Metazoa; phylum Chordata; class Mammalia; order Primates; family Cercopithecidae; genus Mandrillus; species Mandrillus leucophaeus. The sequence continues at coordinate 847,538 of NW_012098988.1, read as the reverse complement.
AGGGAATAATGATTCATACCTTGAAAAGCGAGGAATAAACAAGGAAACGAATCTAAATTATTTTTCTATTGCTCATCAGGTGTTCTTATACTCCATCGTAATAAGATAGGCTTTTCCCTGGGGCCAAATTATATGCCATCATCCTGCCAATTCATAATGTGAAAATGCTCAATTGTAAAAAGAATAACAGAATTATTATTTGCCCTATAGAAGAAGTTACCATATAGTCATTACATTCTCTTCAGTGCCAGAATTTCTATTACTAGCATTACATATATACAAATATACGTTATTTGACATATAAACATTTACATACTTTCAGCAAACTTTTATAAAAGCAAGATCCAATTTATATTTGTATATTTGCAAAGGTTTAGAGATGTGAAATGAGATTTTTTTTTTCTGCTGTACACCTTTTAATATAGCTGAGTTACTAAGTAATGTGTCATCTTTACTGGTCCAGTGTTAGTGTCTCAGTATGTGAGCTTTACCTCACCTGTCCTGCAGCCTTTCAGCCCCTCCCAGCCTTTTGTTCGTTTTTTTCCGCCCTTAGCTTGTATCGTCATTGTTTGCTCACAAGCATCTTTGGTTCTCTTGCTCCCACAATTTCCCATGACACCTTCCTTCACAATCCTTAGTCCTATCTTCATAGACTGTGCTGTCCAGTTTTCTTAATCTTCAGATATCAAGGATGGCTGTTCAGAACTACCAAGTTGATTCTATAAAAAATTATGCTGTATGACTTCAACTGCTTTATAATTCTAAGCATCTCTAATTATTGATCTTTTAACACCCTGCCACACATTTCCCAGGTCTCTACAAATGTTAGTTTTTGGAAACCTTTATTCTTCCTGGTTAACTTCCGTGGAAGGAGTTTATGCTTTCTTTTAGAAGGCAATACTGGAGTCAACTCTTGTAGTATCTCTAAGCCTTATTTGCTTCTCTATATAAAAGGAGAATGTATTATCTGGTTGGAGAGATTGCTGGAATCAGGGCATCCACAGGAGCAGCATGGCATATGGTGGTTAAGTATTTAGCTTGGGAGACAGAATACGAACTTTGTAATCCCAGGTCTGTCTCTTGTCTCTCAGCCTTTTTCCAAGCACCGCTTTTCCCATCTGTGAAATGCTGTGATTATCATGTGTCTCTTAGAGTTGTGATGAGGATTATGCAAATTGCTTAGTATAGTCACTCAAAAACTGCTAGTTATGACTGGCTGCATTATGAGGGGCTGGGGTTGCCAAGCCTATAAAGTGGTGGCTCTTAGCCTAGGCTGCATATTGGAATTTCCTGCAGAACTTAAATGTTTTCGTTCCAGAGAATCTGATTTAGTGGGCCTGGGCTATGGTCAAGTCATTGCAATTTTTAAAACCTTTCCAAGTGATTCCAGTGGGCAGTTATATTTGAAAGCTATGTTTAAAAGCAAGAAATAGGATTCTCTCTCTCCTAGGCAGATTATGAAAGAGATAGTGGGCTGTGGAGTAAACAGACCTGGCTCGGTGTCTGCCTTCTAGAAGCCGTTTCTCTACTGTGCTTTCTACACTCTTCTGTTGACTGGCTCTTTGTGACAGGTCCCAATCCATCACACCACTGATGGTTGGAGATGTGTATGGAGTCTTCCCCGCAGATCCAGTGCACCTCTGGTTCTCAGTTTCAGATTTGGTGGGATGTAATAGGAAGCCTTGTTTGTTTTGGCTTCAAGTCCAAATTATTTTCTCTAATAAGGTACTTTCAGGGACCCTGTAATTTGAGGTCATTAGGCCTCTATAAAGAAAGTGAATATTCTGATCCCTGTCTGCTTCATTGTGTTCATACTCTTGGTTAGAACTAGGAAGGAAAGAGGCATGCATGAGTGATTGATGTTAACTTCTACCCAAGCTAGAAATTCTGAGGATGAACATGTAATAGTATTGTCTATAAAATGGGATATTATCTGCCTCAATAGGTTTTTGTGATGGTTAAATAAGAAGGCATACGTGTAAGTGGTTAGAACAGCTCTGGAAACATAAGAGCTCAAAAAGTGTTTGGTACTATTATTTGGAGATTAATGCAGTGCACGGGAAGGAGGCAGCCTTTGCTTGGCCTGTGCGGTCCAGCTCTAGGGCATGCAGGACTCTGATCTGTTGTGGTTTACCACAAGGCTACACTCCAATGGGGATTAGAACTGGGGCTTGTGTTACATTATTGGAGAAGTCTTCTGTTTCCAGTAAAGTTTTGTTTCAAAACAGAAAGAGCCTCATTACATGGGCTTTTTAGCCATACAAGCTTCTCAAGGTGGAAGAAGTTTTACTTTTAAAACTCACATTTTAATCTTTTTTTTTCAAGTAGGATGGCAGTGGGTGGAACTGTTGGCCTTTCAATGATTGTGCTATTGGTAAATCAAGATAAATGCATTAAAAACCTTTCTATTAGTCCATTTGTGATTCTATAACAGAACACATGAGACTGGGTAATTTATAAATAATAGAAATTTATTTTTTATGATTCAGGAGGCTGGAAAGTCCAAGGTGCCAGCAGATTTGGCAATTCTGATTCCAAGACAACACTTTGCATGCTTCATGCTTCAGAGGGGAGGAAAACTGTTCCTTACATGGGAGAAGAGTAGAAGGGCAAGGAAGGTGAGAGAGGGCCAAACTGTACCAATTCCATCCATGAGGGTGGAGCCCTCATGGCCTCATCACCTCTCAAAGGTCCCACCTCCTGATAGTGTTACAATGGCAATTGAATTTTGACATGTGTTTTGGAAGGGGCAAACTTTCAAACCATAGCACTGTCTTTGTGTTTAAAATTGAACTCAGGTCCATTGAGGGAAGTGGAAGAACTCGAATTCCTGTGGCTGGTTTGCAGGCTCCTGAAATCAGCCTCTACCACATGCAATCCAATTAGATTTGGATGGTTCATTTTAAGTTCTGAGGGTGGAAGTAGATTTCAGGGATCCACACTATGGTTCCACTGCTGAGTAATGGTGGGTATTATTCATGAGCACTTAACAGGATGCCAAGTGGCACTTGTTACCATGGACTCAAAGGAGGATTCAAAGATATGAAAGATAAGACATTATCTAAAAAATTCTAGAGAGAGTTCCAACACTTGATACTAAAACACACTTGTAATGGTTAGTATTAAGTGTCAACTTGATTGGATTGAAGGATGCAAAGTATTGTTCCTGGGTGTGTCTGTGAGGGTATTGCCAAAGGAGATTAACACTGGAGTCAGTGGACTGGGAAAGGCAGACCCACCCTCAGTCTGGGTGGGCACAATATAATCAGCTACCGGGACAGTCAGAATAAAAAGCAGGCAGAGGAATGTGGAAAGACTAGACCAACTGAGTCTTCTGGCTTCCATCTTTCTCTCGTGTTGGGTGCTTCCTGTCCTTGAACATCGGACTCCAAGTTCTCCAGCTTTGGGACTCTTGGACCTTTGACCACCGACAGAAAGCTGCACTGTGGGCTTCCCTACTTTTAAGGTTTTGGGACTCGGACTGCCTTCCTTGCTCCTCAGCTTGCAGACGGCCTACTGGGGGACCTCACCCTGTGACCATGTGGGTCAATACTTAATAAACTCCTCTTTATAGAAACATCTATCCTATTAGTTCTGTCCCTCTAGAAAACCCTGACTGATGCAGCCCTCAAGGACTAATTTAGAGCAGCAGTACCCAATTTAACATCCTAAACTTTCACCCCAGGCCTTGCACCCTCCACCTAAAACTCCCCAACCCCCAGGCATTTCAAATAACATGTCTGGGGGAAGGAAAGGGAGGGAAAGGCCTTGAGCCTTTGAGTGGGGAGTGCTGTGGCCTCTCCCTCTTCACCACAGTAAGTTAGATGTAGACTCCCTCCTATGTGCTAGACACTATTCTAAGTGAACAAGTAGAGCTGCTCTGTAATTAATTCCTGACTTTAACATCCACAGAACTACTCTGGATTTAAACAGATCTGTTTGCAATCCCAATTCTTTTTACTAGCTGAGAAACTTTGGGCAAGTTCTATCATTCTTTAGTTCTCAGTAGAATAATAATGCCTATTTTTCATGTTAACTGTGAGGCTTATAAGGTAATATATGTAAAGTGCTTAGCATGGAGTCTGGTACATTTTAAGCTTTCAATAAATGGTAACCGTTATTAATCTTCAGATGATTTCAAATCCCCAACCCTGCCTTCTCTTCTAAACTCCAAGTTCCTAAGTGCCTTCAAGACAGCTCCATTTGAATATTTTCATGATACCTAAAATGTAATATGTTTAAATTTACACTCATCTGTCTTTTCGTAGCTGCAACAATTCTCATTTGTTTTACATGTTTTCCCATCAATTAGACTTTTCATGTTGACATAATCTTTGACTCTTCCTGTTCCCTGGCCCTCTATATCCAATTAGTTATCAAGATTTTTTGATTCTATTTCAGTAATGCCTACCTCACTGAAATTCTGTGTAGTCACCTTAGTTCAGGTTCCTTCCTGGATGATGACAGTAGACTCTCTGCTGGTCTCCTTGCCACTAACTAGCTCACCTGAAACCCATTTTACACATCCTGCCAACCTAATTTGCTAAAGCATAGATGTTATTGCATCAACCTTTTACCCCAAAACCTTCAATAACTCTCTCCTGCTTAGAAAAACAGTCTAGAATAAAGTCTAGATTTTGTCTAACATCAAAGCTGTAACATTGTCTAGCTCTATCTTTGGATCTTTTTCTCTGATTCCTTTCCTTATACTTTAGTCACAGTGATTGTTACTTATACCCAGTTTGGACTTTCTTATATCTGTGATTCATCTTATATTGTCTTTATTTATGGAATGCTATTCTCCACCTACTCAAATCTTGATCTATACCACTTCACTGCAGTTCCAGTTGCAAAAATCATGATCACTTCTTTACCAACTGAAATAACTGAAGACTTGTCTCCAATGTCTTGGTCTTCTGAATCCCTGTAGCATTCTGAGTAACCCCCTTCTTGCTGCTTTTGTCACTTTCTACTTTTTGTATAACAGTGATTGTTGTGCATATCAACCTTCCTACTAGAACTTATTGCCTATTTAATCTTTGTATCCCTCCAACATCTTCCACATTGCCTTGCAAAGAATAGTACCTCAATAAATGAGAGAGTGGCTTCTGAGTTATAATCCTTGACATTATCAGAAAGCTGCATTGTAAAATATATACATGAAACTAGATTAACTAGGGAAGAATTAGAATTGATAGACAAGAGCTCAAATTGAACACCTTGAAGAGACTAGGCTATGCAATGGGTCCTTCAAGGTAATTTTGAGATTTACACCTCCCCCACTTCTTGCCCTGGAGCTGGAAGAAGAAGAGAGTTTGGTTGTTTGCCTACTGTGATATCACATCCATAATTTTACCCAATCACATAGGCTTTTGTGATTTTTGTTCACTTCATATAAAGTGCTTATACTAGAAAATGTTTAAAGATTTTTGATGACAGAAGATAAAAACTCAAAGCTGACCACTGTCGGCAAAGTTTGATGAAATAAATGTATCCTAATCTGTATTTAAACTATGAAGTAAAATGCTACAATGAAATCAGAGTATTGTTAGTTACAAGTTTAAGAGATGAGTGGAGGGGAACATAAATACTTTAACAAATCTCAAAATGAATATGGCTGTTATTTCAAATGCACATTCATCAAAAGGTAACTTTTCATCAAGAGGAAACTTTACCATACATTTCTAATCTGTCCTGGTTACCCCCAAATCTGCCCAATATTATGCAATCTGTCTTGATTACTATAGTGGTGCTTGCCTTGATTAAAAGTAGATTCTTAACAAGCAATAATTTATTTCTTTCCACAGGAAATTACTCAGATTCTTGGCTCCATGAATAATTTTAATGATCTTCTACATTATCCTTGATAATTACTCATTTCTCAGTAATCTTTTAATTTCATCCCATGACTCTAAGGATAACTTCCAAGCTCTTTAAATGGCCTTAAAACTCATTGGCAATTTCTATACTTCAGACACACTGAACTTTTAGTTTTTCCATTGGGCCATGACTATGGTAGTTTAAAAACATGGCCTTAAAATCCTTTGATCAGTCTTGCATTGAGATTCCCACCCCCTTCAATGTAGGCTGGCTTGTGATGGTTTTGACCAATAGAATGTGCCTGAAACGACACTCTTCTCATGAGGTCATAAAGATCATGGGTCCTTAAACCAGTTCTGGAACTCTCAGTCTTAGAACACTCCCGCTCCAAACCCAGATACCATGCTGTGAAGTCCAGGCCACATGGAGGGGTCCTGTGTAGATGCTCCAGCTGAAATCCCAAGCTAAGCTCCCAGCTGATAGCCAACAGCATTTCCAGCCATGTGCGGGAGCCATCCTGGATGTCCAGCCTTAATGAGACTTCAGAGGACTTCAGCCACAGCTATTACCTTACTACATCCTTGTGAGACTCTAATAAAGAACCAACTAACTGAGCCCAATCAACCTATAGAACTGATAGAAATAAAATGAATTGTTGTTTTACGCTGCTATGTTTTGGGGTCATTTGTTATGCAGCCACAGTATCGGCAACAACGCCATTTCCTACTACAGGCTTTCTCATGGTTTTTTTTCCCCCCTTTTTCTGAATAGCTTTTTCTGACCTTTACGCTCCTGCGTCCCACTCCTTTTACCCAGGTAACTCTTATTTTTCAGATCAAAACTTAATATTTGCTACTTCAGTCAAGTTTCCCTAATTATCTATTTTGGGTTAGTTCTCTTACATTTCATCGCACTGTGAAGTTCTTGAATGTGGTAGTTTATTGACTGCAGTAGACAGTTAAGTCCAAATATAAGAGTGATTTCACTTGCTACTGCTCCTTTGAGACTCTGTAGATCCATTTTTTCTATACTGCCATAAAAATCTAAGGTAGGGTTTTTAGTCATTTAATAATTAATTAGCCAGGCATGGTGGTTCGTGCCTATAATTCCAGTTCTTTGGGAGGCTGAGATGAAAGTATGGCTGAGGCCAGGAGTTTAAGACCAGCCTGGCCTTTGTCTCTACAAAAAATTACCAAAACAAAACAAAAAAAATTAATGAAGTAACCCCTTTTGAGGTAGAGAAGCACTAAAAAGTCAGTCTAATAATCACACTCCAGTTCAGTTAGGGAGGTGTAAAAACTCACTATTCAATGTTAAAACTCTTCTCTCTCTTAGCTTCGGTTTGCCTGTCGTTGGGAGGCTCACAGTAGGGGAGGAGGCTTTCTCAGCCTCTTCTCTCTGTCCTCAGTCACTGACTGTTTCTGATCTCTCCATGGTCAAACCAGTGGGAGAGTAGATTAGGGCAAAGTATATTTCCATTGTGGCTGGTACTGTTGTCATCTGAACCTAGAGCCATGGAGAGCCCACGCATAATGCCGGCTCTTTCTCTTTTTAGAGCCATTCTGTGAGTTTCTCAGGGGCTTTTTGCAGATCTTCAGACTGCAGCTTTGCTAACATGTAAAATCAATATCTGTCCTTCAGCGGGCTGCCCCTCAATCCCATTCCTGGCAGGCTGTGATTCCCCTCTGTTGGGACCACACTGAAGAATTCTCTTTGGGTCTGGGCACAGTGGCTCACGCCTGTAATCCCAGCATTTTGGGAGGCTGAGGCAGGAGGATCACTTGAGGCCAGAAGTTTAAGACCAGCCTGAGCAACATGGCAAGACTTTGTCTCTACAAAAAATTAAAAAAATAGGCATGGTGGCACATGCCTGTTGTCCCTGCTACTGGGGAGGCTAAGGCAGGAGGATCACTTGAGCCCCAAATTTGAGGCTACGGTGAGCTATGATCTTAGCCTGGGTGACAGAGTGAGATCTTGTCTCTAAAAACTTTTTTAAAAAGAAAGAGTTCTCTTTTATTAGGCCCCCAGGCCAGCTCCTTCTCTTAGGAAGACTTTTAACCCACAAGAATCACGAAGGATTAATGGATATCTGTACAGTGGGAGTGCTGGTCTCTCTCAACTCACCTTGGGGTCTCACTATTTCAGGGCTGTCTAATCAAGCCCTTTCACCTTTGGACCCCTCAAAGGGGAGTCATATATTCTTCCATGGGTTTCCAAAACTCCAGGGGACATGTATCAAACTCTCTGAGTAAAGACCCTCTCAATTGGGTAAGTAGAGTGAGCCGGGACAAGCTTCCTCATTGCAATGGGTGGGACTAGAGGAAAGCCCGTAAATCTTTCTAGAGAATGTCTGTGTCTGAATTCTCCAAATTCCGATTAATTCCCAAGACTCATAGATAGTTGAGGGGGATAATGAATCAAAAGTCACAAGATAGGGTTTTAAACTACTCTCTGAAAATCCTGCACAGGAGTTGGTGTCTTAATTTGGAACGTGGAGCTTCTGATAAAACTAAATTGAGATGTCAGGAGAAATTGCACATAACTCTTAAACATTTATTAAATTGTAATGATTTTAGTCTAACATCTTCCTCCCAAGACTTCTGTAAGACCCATGACAGAAGAAATCTTAACTAACTTTGCTCATAGTGTGTGGTGTATTTTTAAAATGCTCAGTATTTATTGAATGATGGATGAATAAATAAATATATTTAGATTATGCCACTGGCATTTCGTTGTCTATGAACTAATTATTTGGTTATCCATAATACACATTTTTCAAATGTAAAAGTACATAGTCATACTCATAATTATTACATTTTGAGCTTAATTGTTTTTTATCAGTCCTTAAACAAATAAGTTACTTTGTTGGTGTATATTTTCTCAAGGAGAGTAATATTTCTATCTCAAAAATATTAATTTCCCTTTAAATAAGGGTTATGTATTTAAATATGAAGTTAAATAGAAGAAAAAATTGAGAAGGGAAGTATTGTGAAGGATAAGGTTCTACTAGGTTTACTATTGGTCAATTATATTAAATGTGCTATAAATATCCTACACCATTTTATTTTGTTTTTTAATAGCCTGTATTAGATACATTTCTATGAAGCAGGGATTGTGCCTATGTAATTCTTTTTACTGTGTGTGTAGCCCTTTATCATTACCCAAGCGATATGATTTGGCTGTGTCCCCACTCAATTCTCGTCTTGAATTGTAACTCCCACAATTCCCACGTATTGTGGGAGGAACAAGATGGCAGGTGATAGAATCATGGGGGCAGGTCTTTCCTGCACTGTTCTCGTGATAGTGAATGAGTCTCACCAGATCTGATGGTTTTAAAAATGGGAGTTTCCCTGCACAAACTCTGTCTGGCTGCTACCATCGCCATCTAAGAATTGCCTTTCACCTTCCGCCATGATTGTGAGGCCTCCCCAGTCATGGTACTGTAAGTCCATTAAACGTCTTTCTTTTGTAAATTGCCTAGTCTCGAGTATGTCTTTATCAGCAGCGTGAAAACGGACTAATACACCATGTTAAGAGGAACTAATTCAATACATACTTTGCTGGGATGAAAGAAGACGTGCTTTACAGGAGGGGTTGAGGAGGCAAGGAAGAGCAGCAGCAAAGGAGAACAGCCATCAGATTGCTGAGGAAATTATACCAGATTTCATCTCTTTGGTGCTCATTGCATGCCTCTCTCCAAGAATTCTCACCATGATACATTTCAGTCTTACTTTTTGTGTGTGTGTGACAGTATGAGACTGAGCGTGCTCAAGTAATGGGGTTTTTGGAGAGTCACACTCCTAGTTCAGCTGACATAAAACTAAGAATAGAACTTGTATGAGGGTTCTATTAGAACTATAATAGAACTTCTAAGAGGAACTGCCTCTTCCTGTGAACCCAGCTGCCCCCAGTCTTCCAGGAACCTCAGTTTGGGACATTATCTGGTCTTGATCTCTGAGAATTAATGACTTGCTTGATATATGCCTCATTCATCTGGGCTGTTTCTTGTTGAAGAGCAAGCAATATAGATTAATTGATGTGTGCTACTGAGACAATGAGTCACAACTCCCAAAGATTTTGCCATTTGGACACTTGGACTTTCAAGACCTTAGTCTTACTTTTTTGCTTCTTGTCTTTTATGCTTCCTTTTTTTTTCCCGATTTCTTTATTATTATTATTATTATAATAAGTTCTAGGGTACATGTGCACAACATGCAGGTTTGTTACATATGTATACTTGTGACATGTTGGTGTGCTGCACCCATCAACTCGTCAGCACCCATCAACTCATCATTTACATCAGGTATAACTCCCAGTGCAATTCCTCCTCCCTCCCCCGTCCCCATAATAGGCCCCGGTGTGTGATGTTCCCCTTCCCGAGTCCAAGTGACCTCATGGTTCAATTCCCACCTATGAGTGAGAACATGCGGTGTTTGGTTTTC
>NW_012098988.1:789967-832487 GCF_000951045.1 Mandrillus leucophaeus | reverse complement strand
AGAGATCTGCTGTTAGTCTGATGGGCTTCCCTTTGTGGGTAACCTGACCTTTCTCTCTGGTTGTTTTTAACATTTTTTCCTTCATTTCAACTTTGGTGAATCTGACAATTATGTGTCTTGGAGTTGCTCTTCTCGAGGAGGATCTTTGTGGCATTCCCTTTATTTCCTGAATTTGAATGTTGGCCTGCCTTACTAAGTTGAGGAAGTTCTCCTGGATGATATCCTGAAGAGTGTTTTCCAACTTGGTTCCATTTTCCGCCTCACTTTCAGGCACCCCAATTAGACATAGATTTGGTCTTTTCACATAATCCCATACTTCTTGAAGGCTTTGTTCATTTCTTTTTCCTCTTTTTTCTTTAGACTTCTCTTCTCACTTCATTTCATTCATTTGATCCTCAATCGCTGATACTCTTTCTTCCAGTTGATCAAGTCGGTTACTGAAGCTTGTGCATTTGCCACGTATTTCTCGTGTCATGGTTTTCATCTCTGTCAGTTTGTTTATGACCTTCTCTGCATTGATTATTCTAGTTATCTATTCTTCCATTCTTTTTTCAAGATTTTTAGTTTCTTTGCACTGGGTACGTAATTCCTCCTTTAGGTCTGAGAAGTTGGATGGACTGAAGCCTTCTTCTCTCAACTCGTCAAAGTCATTCTCCTTCCAGCTTTGATCCGTTGTTGGCGATGAGCTGCGTTCCTTTGGAGGGGGAGATGCACTCTTATTTTTCGAATTTCCAGCTTTTCTGCCCTGCTTTTTCCCCATCTTTGTGGTTTTATCTGCCTTTGGTCTTTGATGATGGTGATGTACTGATGGAGTTTTGGTGTGGGTGTCCTTTCTGTTTGTTAGTTTTCCTTCTAACTGTCAGGACCCTCAGCTGTAGGTCTGTTGGAGATTGCTTGAGGTCCACTCCAGACCCTGTTTGCCTGGATATCAGCAGCGGAGGCTGCAGAAGATAGAATATTGCTGAACAGCAAGGGTTCCTGTCTGATTCTTGCTCTGGAAGCTTCCTCTCAGGGGTGTACCCTGCCGTGTGAGGTGTGGGGTGTCAGTCTGCACCTAGTGGGGGATGTCTCCTAGTTAGGATACTCAGGGGTCAGGGACCCACTTGAGTAGGCAGTCTGTCCATTCTCAGATCTCAACCTCCATGTTGGGAGATCCACTGCTCTCTTCAAAGCTGTCAGACAGGGTCATTTGCATCTACAGAGGTTTCTGCTGCTTTTTGTTTAGCTGCGCCCTGTCCCCAGAGGTGTAGTCTACAGAAACAGGCAGGCCTCCTTGAGCTGCTGTGGGCTCCACCCAGTTCGAGCTTCCTGGTGGCTTTGTTTACCTACTTAAGCCTCAGCAATGGCAGGTGCCCCTCCCCCAGGTTTGCTGCTTCCTTGCAGTTAGATCTCAGACTGCTGTGCTAGCAATGAGGGAGGCTCAGTGGGTGTGGGACCCTCCCGGCCAGGTGTGGGATACAATCTCCTGGTGTACCATTTGCTAAGACCCTTGGTAAAGCTCAGTATTAAGGTGGGAGTTACCCGATTTTGCAGGTGTTGTGTGTCTCAGTTCCCCTGGCTAGGAAAAGGGATTCCCTTCCCCCTTGTGCTTCCCAGGTGAGGCGATGCCTCGCCCTGCTTCAGCTCTCGCTGGTCGGGCTGCACCAGCTGACAAGCACCAATTGTCCGACACTCCCCAGTGAGATGAACCCGGTACCTCAGTTGAAAATGCAGAAATCACCTCTCTTCTGTGTCTCTCACCCTGGGAGCTGGAGACTGGAGCTGTTCCTATTCAGCCATCTTGCTCTGGGTCCTGCCTTTCATGCTTTTTACCTGTTTGCCTTTCTTTCTTAATATAGTGTTTGAATGCTTCAGCTGGTGTCATGCATTTAATAGATCCTGAGACACAGACTGCACCCCTCCCCTCACAAATAACATGGAATATGTGCCACCACATTTGTTTTAAAAATAAATAATTTTTTAAAAATATGGAAGCATAACACATTTCATTTCTGAGTCCAATCAATCGTCCTCTTACTCATGTGGCAGGAAAGATAAAATCTATCCATCATGTTTGCCTCAATTTAATATTCTAATAGTGGAATATGTACTTGCTATAGAGTTGGAGAAGTATTTTGACTAGAATAGTTTAGGTGCCCCTCATATTACATTACTTGACCTACACATTGGGTTAGTCTATACATATTTGCCTTCCAGGCATGAGTAAATAAATTTTCCCTGCCCTGTTATCCCCACTTGTGGTATCCCAGAGTAACTCATTTAGTCTATATTCAGATTGATTGGAAACATTCAAAACATGTCTCCTCCCAACCCCTGACTACCCATCTTAAATGGTATACCAGTAAGCTCCAACACCTGCATTCAGGTTAGAATGTCCTAACATGCCCATCAGGGCATCATAGCCAAAAGGCTGTTGTTTACTTTTCTCACATTAATTCTCTGGTTTTATGAAGAACTAGTTCCACATAGATACATATCTCTGTATAAAGTCATGTTTAAAACAATCTCCAGTAAGTTATTCTCCCAGTAGAAATTTTGTGACTTTTATCTCAGTCAGTTTTCCTTCATTTCATAAGTATTATTTTATCCTGAACTTCTAAAGGGAGCGTCAAACAAAATAGACCTGTAAGTCATATCAGTATATGACTCATTTCTGCAAAGTTATCACACTGATTTGATAATACATGCTGTCCTACATTAGTATTTGGCTTTCTTTCCTTTATGAAAATGGAGCTACCTTTATTGTTAACACCTCAAACAGGACTAACTGGTATCTATTCTCTCTGTTCCCTGGGATTGATGTTGATTCATCAACATAAACAAAACATAAAATTATAATGCAGAGATGAAGCTAATTCAAACCAAATAAAATAGCAAGTTTATAGTTAATAAAAGGGTTGGTCAATAAACATATTTAGTAAAATGTATTTACTTAAAATGAATTATATTGATTATTGTTCTACCATATTTCTATCAAGTTCATACCTATATCTCCTGCTCAGTAAAACTGAATAATTTTTTTATAAAGAATGTACAGCTCAACAGTTAACTGTTTACTGTATAAGATTTTCTTTTTTAAAATAATGTATTTGGCTTATATTTTTCTTTAAAGTTTTCTTAAAGTTTAAAGGAACGTTTAATATTTTATCTCTTTTTTTGTTAACCTCAGTACAAAAGTGCAGTTGATGACTTGACAAAAGGGCTGCATCTATGGCTTGAAGGTGCAGCGCTTTCAAGTCATCAACTGTATTTTTGTACTGTTGAATTTCTCCAACAGTAACAAAGGAGAGCATGCTTCCAGCTGGAGCTGAGTCCAAGCACACAGCCATTCCTGGACACGCATGCGTGCAAACAAGGAAGCCCAAGTAGGAGAAGAGGAAAGAGGTTGTAGGGATTTGGGAAGAAATCTGATTATTGCCCAGAGGAAAAGACAAATCTACTTTCCTGAAATCGCCCTGAAATCTACTTCCACCCTCAGAACTTAAAAAGAACAGCATCCTTCTTTTCATCTTCATTTCTTCCCCAGTGAATATGATCTCCAAACCATTATTTTTTCTTTGAACTGTAAATTTTCCACTCATGGACGATGTAACCAACAGATGCAATCTCTGAGAAGATGGAAGTCGGGGCCTCTTACTATAAAATTGACCTAGCTGGACTCAGGAAACCAGGGAAGAAGTCAATGCAGGCATTTAAAATGTAAAGCTTTTTCTGGTTAAACCTATTTATATTTCTTGTAGGTTGAGTATTTCTTCCCAATTTTTATCCTCTGGTGTATAACAAACAGGTCAAAATTTCCCATCTTTCCTCCTGGTACTAGTTGAATCCTACATTGCATACTTAATGCATAGTGAAAAGGCATCTAGCAGAAATACACACCCCAAAAACACACCACCGTTTTATTAGGTGCCCGATAAATTCTGTATTTAGCTTATTTATTTATTGTTATTTTTGCTTTTTCTTGACCCACTACATGTGACTGCAAATGAATTAATAAATGATCCCTTCTGGAACTTTTTGGTCATTTCTTTTTTTAAATCTTTTCACTATAAAAGGTAAGCTGAAACATTGAGAAATTGTTCAAATCAGCATATTTTATAATTCACAACTACAACTTGGTAAATATTTTTACTGTAAGTAAGCACTGAAATAATGAAGTATGATGAGAGGCAGTAGTTTTTAATGCAAAGTTATACATTTAAATGTTCAGAGGGGCCAGGGAGATGACATAAGAATTGTTGCCAGTTTTTCAAGAAAAGTCAAATTTTGCTTTTATAAAAAATTTTAATAAATATTCTCCTGATTTTTAAATCTCTTAGAATTAATTTTCCAAAGAACACTATGCTGTTCTGCATTGCGTGGGATACATAATTCTGTGCACTATCTGGGTGACCTTTTGTGATTTCTTACGTAATAATTGAGAATGTAGTTTTTGTAGTTAGGCAGCCTGCGGTTCAGGTCATGCAGACTCCTGTGGGTCATTGAACAAGTGACAGTATGGTTGAATACTGCCCTTCATATTCTCACCTGTCACATGGGATAATAATTGTAGTTCTCTCACAGGATTTATGAGGGTTAAATGAGGTAATAATGTGTATATACAGCTTAGCACAGGATGGACACATAGTAAGTATTCAAATCCATTTGGTGATGCTGATGGAAGTGAATTAAGCAAAAACTCAATTGATGGGTTTTAAATTTGAAACAGGCAAGGAAATACTGAAATGTCTGAGTATAACTGGAATGAACTAGGATAGGTTTTCTTGGAGGTTACAAATATACACTATATTTTTATAGTTTTGCATTCATGGTTTAGGGAATTATATCTAGAAAATATATCTGTTTTCTGCTCCTTTTTCTATATAGACTCAGCATGCTGATTTTCCATGTGATGCAGTGATGAGACCCACCGCAACCTGACAATTGCCTTCTGAAAATTTAGATGTGACCACAGAGCATCAAGAGAGGAGGTGGAAGGGAGAATTTTTCTGTTACCTGTTATGGGTCCTCCTTGTTCCAGAAGTTAGTAATTAAAATAATGGCAATGTTCCATTATTTAAGAAGATGAAAAGAGTGGTGTCTTGGTCATTAATATGTCTTAGCATCTAGCACAGTGCTCGCACATAGCAGAATCTCAATAAACATATGTAGAGTGAATAATTGGAAAGTATTTCTTTATGATGTCACATAAGATTATTAGGTTCTATCCATATTAAACAACTTTAAGTTTTGCAATGGTGAAGGAATAAAAGAAAGTATTTGAGATAAGCCCTGCCCACAGTTCAACAATCATACTTTTTGACATGTCTATATATAATATACCAAAAGATTGTGTCTTCATTGTTTAACCCCTTCCTCACCTCTCAGGAGGGGGCACAGAGAAGTTTAGCCTAACTCACTGACAATGAAGACTCTTCAGATCTATATGAAGCTTGAACTGTTTGTCTAGAACTTTATGATATGGTATCTTTATGCATGCAGATTTTGGAGTAAATAAAACTTAATGAAACCTATCTTGAAATTAGACATTCTGATTTTAATTATTTAAATGATTAAATCATTTTAACAACAACTTCAATTTGGAAATACAATATTCACTTTTATTGGGCACAATAATTTCCTGACTATCCCATTCTAACTACAATAATGTCCTCCACACACAATTACATTTTCTTCCTCAA
Organism: Mandrillus leucophaeus; assembly: GCF_000951045.1. NCBI lineage: Eukaryota > Metazoa > Chordata > Mammalia > Primates > Cercopithecidae > Mandrillus > Mandrillus leucophaeus. Next base: position 826,806 of record NW_012098988.1, on the reverse strand, counting down.
AATCCACTTGCCATTTTTGTTGCTCATGGATGTAAGTAATTTCATTGGTTGACTGTTCACATGATCTTAAACACTTAACTGTAATGCTCATGTTGTAAGCTATTGGAATGGGCTGGTTATCAAAGCCCACTTTGTAAATGGAATAGCCTTCTACATTTGTAACTTGTAGTTTTGCTGTTGTTTTGGGTGTTCATCGTAATTGTTACTAACACAGTCTATAGGCATGGTGGCATTCTACATTGCTGCTTGAATGAATTCAATGTCTGGATGTGCTTGTAAATTCTGAGTAAAGATTTAGCACAATTCACTCCTTTCCATGAATTTTCCCTGTCACATATTTCTGCTTAATTTGATTGCATTTTGACATGTTTTAATATTTTGTATACAATTAGTACACTTCCTCTGTGTAATTTTATTTAGAAGGTTTTTGAGCGTTAAACCATTAAGCTAGGATAGATGTCATTTGTTCACACTTCCTTGAGATTTTCTTTTCAGCAGAATTTTTCTTAAGACACTTATTACTTCCTTGTTTCTCAGGCTATAAATGAAAGGATTTAGTAAGGGAACTACTATTGTAAATAAAATGGCAGCTGGTATATCATTACCTCCTTCTTCAAGCAAATTCGGTCTAATGTATATGAAAAAAATAGATCCATAGAATAATGAAACTGATGAAAAGTGGGATGCACAGGTAGAAAAGGCTTTGGCCCTTCCCTCTTTGGATTTCATTCTGAAAATAGTAAGAAGAATATAGAGATAAGATATGAAGACACTACCTATGGTAAAGACTTGAATTGAACCTGAGAAGATGAATAGAACCAGTTCATTGATGAAAGGGTCAACACAGAAGAGTCTATACAAGGGAAGAATGTCACAGTAAAAGTGGTTGATGTGATTCGATCCACAGAAAACTAACCTAAATACGAGCCCTGCATGAATCATGGAATGCAGGTTTCCAGCTATGAAGGCCCCTGTGGTCATCTGAATGCAGAGTTTCTTGGACATCATGATGTGGTACTGCAGTGGGCTGCATATAGCCACATAGCGGTCATAGGCCATTGCCACCAGAAGAAAGCAGTCTGCAGTTTCCACAGTGCAGAGAAAATAAAACTGTACTGTACATTCATAGAGGGAAATCCTTTTGTCCTCAGAAAAGAAGTTCTCTAACATTTTGGGGGTAATGGCACAGGCACAGCAAGAATCCACAAGAGCCAGGTTTCCCAGAAAGATGTACATTGGCCTGTGAAGTCGACGGTGTGTAAATATCAGTGCCATCATACCAATATTCCCCACCATGGTGATCAGATAGATGGCAAAGAACACCACAAACAGCAGAGTCTTCAGCGCTGGGTGATCTGTAAACCCCGTGAGGATAAACTCATTTTTCATGGTATGATTTTCTTCAGCCATTCCTGACTTCTCTGAAAAAAACGGTGGAGAAATAAGGCACCAATTTATAATATGCCACAATTATTGAGGTCTCTTTGGCTTAAAAGAAGGAGAGCATCTTCCACAAGATGAAAATAAGATTTAAAAAAAACCTGACAATATTGAGTGTTATCTAGGAAACAGTAAAATGGCAACCTAATTGCATTCCTAGTAAATGTATAAATTGGTGTAATCATTAGAAAATAATTTGGTAATAGATTAAAAAACTTTTAAGGTTCATACCTTTTAACCATACCTTTTAACCAGTAAAAATAAATCTGTCAAAAAGAAATAACTAAAACTTCAGAAAATATGTACATATAATGATGTTCATTGTAATCTCATTCATAATAGTGAAAAATTTAAACACCGAAATGGTAACCATTTAGTTAACCAGTATGATTAAATAAATGTGAATCATCCATATAAATGTATACTGTCAAATATTTTAAATGGTGTTTTGCTAGAATATTTATTACAATAAAACAGACACAAAATATTGAATAAAAGCAAAATAAAAGGTTTTACATGCAGTATAACCTGAATTACCAAATAAATATCTACATGTAAATGTAACAGAAGGTAGTACAGAAGCACATCAAAATGTTTTTACTAGTTTTTGCTATGTATAAAAATTATTGGTCATTTTTTCCTGTTTATATTTTTCTCTATTTTAAGTTTTCTATAATAACTATTCCTCATATTCAAGAAACAATCTTTATTAAGTATATAAAATTAAGTACCCTTAGAACTGCTATGTTTTATACTTCAATAAATCCATAAAAATCACTGGGGATTCAACTAATGTTTTCTGCACTTTAGAAATCTACAGTGGAGAACATCACAATGCACTTACTGAACAAGTGCCTGCTTCATTCTCATGACAATGACATTGGTAGTTACAATAATTATTTGCTGACAGTCTTGCATGTATCTCAAAACATTCAGGGTTATGTTCACATCTTGTGGTAATGCATTCTTATGATCCTTTACCTATAAAAGCAGTATCACCTTAGTGTCAACTTTTGCTCTTTTGCACATTACGATTTTATTGTATTCCTAGATTCTATTTGGAATAGATTCTAGATCACATTTGTTAAAATTTGAGGATATTTTTAAAACTTCCGTTACTAACCCCTTAGGTAGGTCCTTAAACATGGAGTTCTAATCTGTTGGGGCATGTTTTATTTCAATCTACCTTCATTTATTATAGTTACTTTTGGAAACATGTATGCATGCACTGATAATGAATGCCTGTTTTATGTTACTTTCTTTAAAAGGTAGTTGAGACTGTTCTAGACATTTACAGATTGATAATTTTCTGGATAGTAAGTGATCACAAGTACACTCCAAATTTCAGGAACAGAGAAAATGTTTTGGAGAGACGTAGAAAGACCTCTTCTATTTTAGTTTCCTGAAAATATTGCTGACTTTTAAATATCAGATTATTTGGGGGATGATATCTTTAGAAACAATATTTTAAAATGAACTTTGAAATGTATATAAATATAATTTGAATACTTTTCCTTAAGTAGTTACCCTTGCCAGTTTAAAGTCACATAACATAAGATTTCCTTCAGTTTTCTCAGTTGATTATAGTAAATTAAACAGATATATGGTTTATATTGGTATTTGATTTCTCTAAGAATCAAAAGAGAAACAAGAACACTCCCTAAAATTATATCGGGGGTTTAAAAAGATTGGTTTGAAATTATAGTCCTTTTTCATATGTTTTTTTAATACATAGGGAATGCACAATACATTTTCAACACTATTTCATTGTAGAGGTTACCTCAATATTTAAAGAAGTTTAAACATCTTCCCTAATGTATTCTGTTATTACTACAAAAGTGTGCTCTTATTTATTTTTGGATCAATGTAGGCTCCTCTTGAATTCATAAGTGATATAAATGAATTATAGTAAATTGTCTAGAGTTTACACAATAGACTTTAGATTTAGAAAAAGAATATAAGAATCTTAAAAAATTGAAAAATTAGAAATATAAGGAAAAAGAAAACCATAAGTAACTCAAAGAAAAAATGTTTCAGGATATCAATTTTTTTAGTAATAATAAGTGTTAAATTCTCACCTTGATTTTCCTGATAAGAGTTTTATAGAGACCATCTGGTTGCCTGGTATTAGTTTTTAAATTAGATGCAGCAATTAAACTATCTTTTTGATCATTTAGGAGACTATATGTACAATGAGATCAATGTTAATATTTATGTCCTTGTAGAGAATGACCCAGCTATTCAAAATAATTCTAAGAGGATTTATTTGGCATTGACATCAAAGTATAGCCTAAGAGACTTAATCTTCTGAACATTCCACACATACTAAATTGGATTAATTAGGCATATCCTTTGAGACCTGGAGAGTAAGCCAAAAATTGATTAATAAACGAACTTTAAGGGCCATATTTTGATTTTCGTTCATTTGAGTTTATACCACTTATCCTTATCATCAATCTGAATATAAAATCCTTAGTGGGAAGAAAATATTCATACTGGAGCAGTCAGCAAAGGCTTCATGGAGGAATTGTCAATTGAGCCAGGATTGGTTGCCTTGGAGGGGAGATTGCTTGTTTGAGCAGAGGCTGGAAATTAACACATTCTCCATATTTTTTTTCTTTGGTTAGTGATAGTATTTTATTTCAGGAGCTCTGGCCTTACTGTATTTTTTTAAATTTATTTCTAATTGGCTCATAAAAATTGCATATGTTTATGGTGTACAACATGATGGGTTAATATATGTATATATTGTGGAATGGCTAAATCAGGCTCGTTAACATGTATTGCCTATACACTTATTATTTTTGTATGGGTGATAACTTTCAAAATTTATACTCAAATATTTTCAAGAAATCAATACATTGTTTTAACTATAATCACCATATTGTACAACAAATCTCCTGAACTAATTCCTGCAGTCTAACTAAAAGTTTGAATCATTTGATCAACATCTACCCACTTTACTATCCAACCATTCATAACCCCTCTGCTGTACTCTGCTCTATGACTATTTTAGATTGCACATATAATCAGATCATATGGTACTGGTCTTTCTGTGTCTGAATTTTTCCCGTAACCTAATGTCCTCCAGTTTGGTCCATGTTGTTGCAAATGACAGAATTTTCTTCTGTTTTAAGCACAATAGTATTCCACTGGGTATATTTATGATGTTTTCCTTATTAATTAATTTGTTGATGAAAACAGGTTGATTCCATATCTTGGCTATTATAGATAATGCTACATGGTCATAGGAGTGTAGACTTTTTTGACATCTTGATTTCATTTCCTTTGAATATATACCCAGTAATGAGATTGCTGGTTAATATGGAAGTTCTATTTTTAATTGTTTAGATTTGCCTCTTTGTTTTTTACAATGGCTGTATTAATTTTAATTACCATTAACAGTGTGCAAGGATTCCATTTTCTCCATATCCTCACCAACACTTGCTATCTTCTGTCTCTTCGATGATAGTCACTCCGATAGATGGAAGGTCCTGTCTTTTGGTTTTAATTTGCATGTATCTGATGATAGTGATGTTGAGCAATTGTTTATATATCCATTATTCATTCCTTCAAGAAATGTCTATTCAGGTCCTTTGTTCACTTGTAAAATCACGCTGTTTTCTTACTATTGAGTTATTTAGGTTCCTTTTGTATTTTGGATATTAATCCCTTATCAGATGTGTGGTTTGCTAATATTTTCTCCCATTTTGTGGGTTGTCTCTTAATTGTATGAATGCTTCCTTTGCTGTGCAGTAGCATTTTAGTTTAATGAAGTCCCATCTGTCTATTCTTGCTTTTGTTGTCTGTGAGTTAAAGGTTATATCCAAAAAATTATTATCTAGACCAATGTCAAGAACCTTTTTCCTATATTTTCTCCTAATAACTTTATGGTTTCACGTTCTACGTTTAAGTAATTACATTTTGAGTTGTTTTTTGAATAAAGTGTGAAATAATGGTTTACCTTTATTTTTCTTCATGTGGGTATTTACGTTTCCCAACACATTTAATAGAGAAGACTGTCCTTTCCGCATTGTATGTTCTTTGCAATTTCATTAAAAACCAATTGACCTTAAATGCATGGATTTATTTCTGGGCTTTCTATGCTATTCTACTGGTTTATGTATGGAATGTCAGTACTATCCTGTTTTGATTTGTAGTAAATTTTGAAATGGGGCCAGTTTTGATTTTTTTTGCTTTAGACTGCTTCTGTCATTTGAAGTTTTTTATGGTTCCATTGTAATTTAACAATGCTTTCTATTTCTGTGAAAAATGTTATTAAAATTCTAATATTTCATTGAATCTGCAGATAGCTTTGACTTGTATGGACATTTTCACAATATTAATTCTTCCAGTACACAAACATGGGATGCCTTTTGTTTTATTTGTGTCTTCAATTTCTTTTATCAATGTTTAATAACTTTCAGTTACAGATTTTTTGCCTCATTGGTTAAAGTTATTCTTAAGTATTCTATTTTTGTTTAATGTTATTTTGAATGAGATTATTTTCTTGGTTTCTTTTTCAGATACTTTGTTGTCATTATTATACAGAAATAGTAATTTTTGTATGTTGATTTTGTATCCTGTAAACTTATGGAATAAATTATTAGTTCTAACAGTTTTTTGGTGGAGTCATTAAGGTTTTCAATACTTAAGACTATGTCACCTTCAAATACAGAAAATTTTACTTCTTCCTTTCCAATATAAATACATTTTATTGGTTTTCTTGCCTGATATCTCTGGCTAGGACTTCCAGTTCTATTTTGCATGCAGGTAGTGAGGATGAACATTCTTGTCTTGTTTTTTATCGTTCAGAAAAAGCTTTTAGTTTTTCATGCTGAGTATGATGTTACCTCTGGGTTTGTTCTATGTGGCTTTTATTATTTTTAGGTACATTCATCTATACCTAATCTGCTGAGAGTTTTTATAATATGAAAGTATGTTGAATTTTGTCAAATGCTTTTCTGCATATATTGAGATAATTTTTTTTTAACTCTGTCATTCTGTTAATGTGGCATGTCATATTTGTTGATTAGTATGTCAATCATCCTCGCCTCCCAGGGGAAAATCACACTTAATCATGGTGTGTGACCCTTTCGATGTGTTGTGGTGTTCAGTTTGCTATTATTTTGTGGAGGACTTTTGTGTCTGTGTTCATCTGGGAGAGTAGCCTTGTAATTTTCTCTCCCTATGTCTCAATCTTGCTTTTACTAGTATAATGCTGGGCTCATAAACCATGTTTGGAATATTTCCCTCTCTTTAATTGTCTTGAAGAGTTTGAAAAAAATTAGCATTAATCGTTCTTTAAATTTTTTCCTAGAACTCACCAATGAAGCTATCAATTTGTGGACTTCTTTTCTTTGTAAGTTTTTTGATTACTGATTCAATCTTTTTACTTGTTATTTATCTGTTGAGATTATTTCTTTATGATTCAGGCTTGGTAAGTGGTATGCTACTAAGAATTATATATCCATTTCTTCTAGGTTAACCAATTGGTTTATATATGTATAATCATTTATAACAGTCTCTTTTGATGCTTTGTATTTTCATGATACCAGTTGTAATGTCTCCTCTTTATAATTTTAGTTTTGTGAGTTGTCTTTTTATTTTTCTTAGTCTAGCTAAAGGTTTCTTGATTTATCTTTTCAAAACAACTCAGTTTCATTAATATATAATATTATTTTCGTAGTTTTTTATTTATTGATGATCTGATATCTGTTATTTTGTTCTAGTTCCTTGAGATGTAAACTTATGATTTTTATTTGAGATCTTTCTTCTTTGTTAATATTAGCATTTATTGCTATGAACTTCTCTCTTAGAACTGCTTTTGCTGCATCCAATATGTTTAGGTATGTAGTTTCCATTTTCATTTGTCTCCAGATATGTTTTTATTTCTCTTTTGATTTTCTCTTTGTCCTATTGGATGCTTAGGAGTGTATAATTTAATTTCTACGTGTTTGTGCGGATTTTCCAATTTTCTTCGTGTTATTGTTTTCTGGATGCATACCATTGTTGTTGGAAAAGACACTTGATATTATTTCAATCTTCTTGAATTTTTAAAGACTTGTTTGGTGGCCTAATATATAATCTATCTTGGAAAATGTTTCATGTGCACTTGAAGAAAAATAATACCGCTCAAGTATACTGCTGCTGTTGGTTGAAATATTCTGTACATGTCTGCCAGGTTCCTGTAGTCTATAGTGTTGTTAATGTCTACTGTTTCTTTATTGATTTTTTGTGTTAATTATCTGTCCATTGTTGAAAGTGGGGTATTGAAGTCCCTCACTATTATTATATTGCTATCTATTTCTTCATTCAGTTCTGTTAGATTTGCATTATGTATATTTAAGTGTGTCAAGATTGGTGTATACATATTTCTAATTGTTACATCATTTTGTTGAAGTAGCTTCTTTATCATTATATAATGACCTTCTTTGTGTTTTATATCAGTTTTTGACTTAAAGTCTAATTCGTCTGATAGAAGTATAGCCATTCTTGCTCTCTTTAAGGTCAATAATTAAGTACTTATTGATAGGTAAGGACTTACTACTACAATTTTTTAGTTGTCTTCTAATTATATCATCTTCCTTTGTAATTTAATGATTTTTTGTAGTGGTATGCTTTAATTTCTTCTCTTTATCTTTTGTGTATCTGCTGCAGGGCTGCAGTTGTTGTTGTTGTTGTGGGTGTGTGTGTCTGCACTTACCATGAGGTGTACATAAAATATCTTATATCTGATGAGTTTAAGCTGATCACAACTTAGCTTTGACTGCATATGAAAACTATATATTGTATTTACTACTCCCCTCACAATTTACGTTGTTAATGTTACAATTTAATTATTTTATATTTCGTGTATCCAAACCTAAATTATAGTAGCTATAGTTATATTTATCCTTTTATCTTTTAACTTCATACTAGAGTTAAATGTGATTTGTGTATCACCTTTACAGAATGAGAGTATTCCAGATTTGATTATATTCTTACCTTCACAGTGAGCTTTACATGTTCATATATTTTCATGTTGTTAGGTAGCATTCATTTGTTTCAACTTGAAAAACTCCTTGTAGCACTTAGGCTTTTTTTTTTTTTTTTTTTTTTGTCTGAAAAAGTTATTATCTCCTCTTTATTTCTGAAGGACATCTTGCTGAGTATAGTATTCTTTGTTGGTGGTTTTATCCTTTCAGCACTTTCAATGTATCACTCACTCTCTTCTGGCCTGAAATAATACCGCTGATAAATCTACTGTTAGTCTAACTGGGCTTCTTTTGCACATAACAAATTGCTTTTCTCTTGCTGCCATCAAAATTTTAGGTTTGTCTTTGATATTTTGAGCATTTTAATATAATGTGTCTTAGTGCAGATTTCCATATACTTAACGTATTTAGGGTTCTTTGGGATTCATGGATTTGGATGTTTATTCCCTTCTTCAGATTTGAGAATTTTTTCATCATTATTTTTCTAAATAAGCTTTCTGTCTCATTCTATTTTGCTGACACTTCTGGATCTTCCACAATGTATATATTCATTCACTTAATGATGTCCCATAATTTTTATAGACTTTATTCCTTCTTTTTCATTCTTTTTGCCCTCTGTTTCTCTGACTGGCTGATCTCCAGTGAGTTTTCTTCAAGCTCACTAATTCATGTTTTACTTTATTGAGTCTGCTGTTGAACTCTTTACGGAATTTTTCATGAAGTCATCTAAAGCTCCAGAATTCCTATTTGGTTCTTTTTAATGGTTTCTATTTCTTTAAGTTTTTAATTTTATTTATTGATTTCATTATTACATTTATTTGTTTATCTGTGTTCTCTTGCATCTTACTAAGCTTCTTTGAGATTATTATTTTCATTCTTTTTAGGCAGTTCATAAGTATCCATTTCTTTAGGGTCCAGTTATTGGTGCTTTATTTTGTTCCTTGGTTGGTGTCTCATTTCCCTGATTGTTCATGTTCCTTGTGGCTATGTATTAGTGTTTGTACATTTGAAGAAGTAGGCACCTATTTCAGTGTTCACAGACTGGTTTTAGCAGGAGATGCCCTTCAGCAGTCAACCAGTCTAGAGATTCTTGTTAGGCCATTTGGTGGAGTTCATGGGTGGGTGGACTTACTGTTGGAGTTCTTGACAGGTTGGCCTGGAGCTAGTGTTCACTGGGATTGGTCAGGATCTTGGATCCATGGGGGAATTGCCTACATTGTTGGGCTACAGAGTTTTGCCTGGATGTTGCATTGTTCTGTGTCCTGGGGCTCTGGATGCCAGCTTGGTCCATGGAGCTGCAGGTGTTATCCTGGAACTGGGTTGGGCATGGAACCTGGGTTTGTAGGAGGCTGGGCTGGAGTCATGGGTTTTGCAAACAGGTCTGTAACTGGGGTTGGCTTGAAGCCTGGGGCCGCAGGAGCTGGCCTTTTGATGTAGTGGGACTACAGTTTAGGGCTGCAGGGTTGGCCTCATACCTGGGTCCTTGCATGCTTACCTGGAGCCTGAGGTTGCAAGGTCCAGCCTGACATGGATGTCAGCTTGAAGTGTGGGACTACAAATGGGGGCATGGCACAGGGATGAGCCTGAATTTGTGGACTGTGGGTGTGGTCTCATCTGGGTCTGCAAGGGCTGGCCTGGTTCTGGGGTAGGTCTGAGGCTTTGGAATGAGAGGCAATAAGTAAATGAGACTAGCCTGGAGGCTAAGTTCTTGTGTGCTGTGTAGGAGTCTCAGGTCATAGGGGATGGCCAGGCACTTGGGTCCATGATAAATTAGGGTGATTATTGGAGTCTCCTCTCCCCAAGTAGAGTCTACCTCTCTCACAGCTGTGCTATGCAGGCATAGGTATGTGTTGGGAGGGTGTGACGTGAGTCATATGAAATTGTCCTTTTTACTCTCTTTAATCTCTCTTATTTCTGTTTTATGCCCATGTTCTGTAACCTTCAACCTGGTTTCCTTAGTTCTTGTGAAGGTATTTTCATGCATGGATAGTTGTTCTAATAGATGTTTCTGCTAGGAGACAAACAGTGGAAAGTCTTATTTCACCATTTTGGTCTATCTCCAAGCTTTGTCTTCTAATTCTTAATTTTTTAAAAAAAATTTGCTTTTATAATTTAAAATTTCAAAATTTGTAATATTAAGTTTCACTTTTATATAGCTTCTATTCTTGTATTTTGAATGCTATAAATTTTAATTTGTGATATGATTACTTTTGGAAATTTTATTTTATTGTCTGACTTGTCTCTTTTTCTCAAAGTATTTTTCTTTCCTTTTTTTTTTTTTTTAAAAAAAAAGTTTGCTTGTTTTCCCATGAGATCTATGAAGCCCTTCTATGTACGGGACTCCTGTGGGGTTGATTCAGGCTGTCAAGTGTCTATTGTATTGAATTTCTCTTGCTACCAAATCCTTTTTTTTCATCCTTTCCATAAGAATTGACTCCAAGAGCATTCCCTATTAAACATCTACACACTAAACTCTATCTAACATCTTATTGCTCTTGAAATCCAATCACTGACAATTAGTTTTGAGAGAGATGGATTTGGCATGAGAAGGAGAATATATTTTTCATTTCTGGTATGGCCCCCACTTGATTGAGGCCCCTCTAGAGAGAGATGTGAGGCAGAACTCAAAGTCTGCATGAAGCATCTGCTGAAACTGTCAGCAAGGGCTGAGGGCCAATCTGCTTATGGAATATCTCAAAGATATTTTAATGAGATTCTATGTTTAAGAAAAGTTTGATGATCATGCCTCATATTGGAATTATTTGTGAAAAAATATATTTTGACGTGCCATTAAGGTGCCAGTATTATACCATTTTTAAATTTTTGGTTAACAAAAAGGTTTCATATGGGTTAGTCTAAAACATTTTAGCTTCTTGAGTACAAGTTTTACTCTTTCAAGTTGGCACTAGGTCTTATTTAATTTTTGTTTTGACTCAGCACCACTACCTTAATGCTTCACATGTTGCAAACCTCAGAAGTGGGTTGGCTGAATAAAGGGATAGATCTTGCACATATGGAAAAAATAAAAATGAAAGAAAAAGTCTTCTGAATTGATTAATGGAAAAACAGTAAACAGGGAAATAGTCAGATAGCATAATAAGAAAGGGGTGATGCTTTACATCAGTCTTAGGTGAAAACTGGAGTTGCCATTTATATGTTATCTCCAGGGAAGGTGAGAAGACGCCATGTGGAAAAATATTTGTACCATATAATACTCTGAACTTATCCAACTTAGCACTGTAAGAAGTATAGACAGCAAAAGAGCAGCAGAAACCAGAAGCTTAGCCTAAGATAAATTTTGAAGAAATAAAAATGTCTGATCTTTGCTAATGCCTAGGAAACTACAAAGTCCTTGGTTAGGCAGAGCCAACATGGAAAGACTCAGGTATAAGTTGCAGGCTGTATGTGTAATGTTTAATAGAATGAATAATTAGTAAATGTTTCTTTAAGAAAAATTAAAAAACAAATTGTCATTATAGACTCTTAAAGTTTTTACAATTATTTTAAAAATTATCTTTAAAATTCAGTTTTCTGAAGTTTTGAAAGTGGGTTATTCATTAACTACCAAGGCCCAAGGAGGATGAATACATTTTGATAGTATCAGGACAATATAAATGTTTGTAGGAAAATATAACCTTTTCTACTTGTGACTCAAGAGCTACAGAAAATGGAACAAAGTTATGAATACATGCATTATGTATATGCATGTGAGATATCTTTTGAATACAGGTAGTTAATTTATTGTATATTTTTGTTGTTTTTGTATCACTGCATACATTTTTTCTTGCTATAATTTAATGCGTATCTTTTGAAGAAAGGAATAAGTCCAGCCCACCAGCAAGGCTATCCCCTTTGAAAAAGAAGTAGAAAATTATATTTTCAAATAGTTAAAATTTTATTATTTTTAATTTTATTTAAATAACACATTTATGAGATTTCAAATTGATAGAAATAATTCATCATAATATCAGTTTTAAATCTTTGAAAGACATACAAGACTGACACATCAGAAGGTAAAATAAGGTCTTTTATTTGCTCTGTTATAGAAATAATTTCCTAGTATTGCATATAACTTTTTTCTTCTCCTGTACATAATCTTAATAGAGTCCCATCTTAATATATTATAATTATAATCAGAGAGTTACATTAAATGAAAATTTAATATTTCAACAGTTAGTATGACTCTAGAGTTGAATGGGCTATAGCTATTACATTCTACTTCTCAAATGTTTAATCAGCATCACTTATGACCCAACATTTAAAATTATGTGTTAGCTGGGCACGGTGGCTCACGCCTGTAATGCCAACACTTTGGGAGGCCAAGGCAGGCAGATCACTTGAAGTCAGGAGTTTGAGAATGGCTTGACCAAAATGGTGAAACCCTGTCTCTCCTAAAAATACAAAAACTAGTTTGGTGTGGTGGCAGGCACCTGTAATCCCAGCTACTTGGGAGGCTGAGGCAGGATAATTTGAACCCAGGAGGCAGAGGTTGCAGTGAGCCAAGATCACACCATTGCACTCCAGCCTGGGCAACAGAGTGAGACTCTGTTTCCAGATAAATAAATAAAAAATAAAATAAAATTATGTGTTGAAATAGACTTGCTGATAAAGCAGACTTGTGCAAATTAGCAGTGCCAACTTTAGAGCACTTTTCCTGAGCTGGAAATGTGTAGGAATTGGAGACTAATATGATCTGAAGGGGCATGATCTGTAGAAGGCAGATAAATGGTGTCCCCAGAGATGAATGTATAAAATAAATATTCTCTAGTCACCAAACTTTGGATACTCAGACAGTTGACAATTCATCCTGGATGACAGGAAATGGCATATTAGGATTTAGGTAATACGTCAATAATTAAAATGTAAAAAGAAAGTGTTAGCAACATTAACAATTTCTACAAATTAGTTTTTGTTTTTTGAAAAAATGGCAGACAGGAGGCGGGACTAACTTGCAGCTCCCTCTCGGATGAACAGAACAGCATGTGGAGACTCACATAGTGAGTCCAAGAACTCCAAGAACTAGCACAGGCATACGAGGAAAACTGAAAGAGCCCACAGACCTTTTGAAAGAAGTGGCTTGCTGATGCACGCTTTGTGAAACAGCTGAGAAACTGTGAGTGCCCAAAGTGTGAGTGGGGAAAGTTCGCCTCCTAACACACATCCTCACATCCTCACTGGGGCACCTGAAAACCCAGATCATGGAAGAAGGATTTAACCTTACCTAGAGCTGAAAAGAATTTAGAGAGCTGAGCAAAATACAAAAGTAGAAGAAGTATAGAAAAAGCCCTGTAGGTATTCCTGGTTCCCAGGGAAGCCATTTCTGACGTTTTCTCACAGAAGTCATTGGGTAGGGCTGCCAGTGGAATTGGGGAAGGACCGCAGGTAGAAGAAAGCTTTCAGCTGAACTTTGTAATAATTTTGACCAAGTGCTAATTTTCCTGGGCAGAATCCGGGGTGGAGGGAATGGGAAGTGCAGACAGCAGCACAGAAGCTGTGATAGGCAAGGAGGGGTGGGACCTGAAAGCCCTGTTTGCTTTCTCAGCTAGAAAGCATGTAGCCTGAGGCAAGATCGCAGCACTGTTCATTGGCTGCCTGGATATAAACTAGGTGCTATTGGCGGGGCATGGTGGGATTGAGACTGGCCTTGCTGGCTGCATAGGAGACGAGCGAGGCTTGTCATTGCCAGCTTTCCCCCACTTCCCAGGGAACCCGTATGATGCAACAGAGGCAGCCATTATGCCCCGGGAACATAGCTCCATTGGCCTGAGAACCACACCCCCATCACCCACAGCAGCTGCAGCAAGCCCAACCGAAGGAGAGTCTGAGCTCAGACTCCCCTAACCCTGTCCCGACCTGATGGTCTTTCTCTACCCACTCTGATAGCCAAAGAAAAAGGATAAAATCATTCGAGAGCTCTATGGCCCAGCCCATCGCTTGAGAAATCCAAATACTTTTCCAAGTGACACCACAGCAAGCTTGTATCTCCCCTATACTACTATAGCTGATGCTGTCTTGAAAGTCTCCTGGCTGGAGGCCAACAAACTCAAGCCATTATAGCAACTCATAAAAGAAAAACCCTGCTCCAAGAAAGGAGAAAACAACAGCTAATTCCACCACTGAAACATACTGGCTAACCATAGGTGCTGTGTCTGCCCGGGTGACAACTTCACTGCTAGCACAACCAACATTCAAGAAAATCAGCACACTAAAAACTACAACCATGGACCCTCAAAAAGTCTACTTCAGTCCCCTGCTACCACCACGGGAGCAGGTGCTGGCATCCACAGCTGAGAGACTTAAAGATGGATCGCATGACAGGACTCCTTGCAGACTCTCTTCAGTACTGGCCCAAAGCTCAGTAGCGCTGCTGGGTAGCTAGACCCAGAGGAACAATGACATCTACTGCAGTCTGAATCTCAGGAAGCCCCATCCCTAAGGGAAGGGGGAGAGCACCACATCAAGGGATCAACCTGCGGGACAAAATAATCTGAATAGCAGCTCTTGAACCCCATATCTTTTATTTGATAGATATAGTCTACTCAAATGAGAAGAAACCAGAAAAAATAATTCTGGTAATACGACAAAGCAAGATTCTTTAACACCCCCGGAAGATCACACTAGCTCATGAGCAATGGATTCAAACCTAGAAAAAATCTCTGAATTGCCAGAAAAAGAATTCAGAAGGTCAATTATTAAGCTATTTAAGGAGGTGCCAGAATAAGGTGAAAACCAACTTAAAGAAATTAAAAAATAATACAGAATATGGATGAAAAATCTCCAGAGATATAGGTAACATAAATAAAAAACAATCACAACTTATAGAAATGAAAGACACACTTAGAGAAATGCAAAATACACTGGAAACTTTCAAAAATAGAATTAAACAAGTCAAAGAGAGAACTTCAGAGCTTGAAGACAAAGGCTTTTGAATTGTCTTTGAACAAGGCTTTGAATCTGAAAAAAGAAAAAAATAATAAATGAAAAATGACCAAAGGCCCCAAGAAGTTTGTGATTATGTTAAGCGATGGAGCCTAAGAATAATTGCTGTTCCTGAGGAAGAAGAGAAATACAGAAGTTTGGAAAACTTATTTGAGGGAATAATCAAGAAAAGTTTCCCTGGCCTTGCTAGAGATCTAGACATTCAAATACAAGAAGCTAAAAGAACACCCTGGAAGTTCATCACAAAAACATTTCATCACCTAGGTACTTAAGAGAGCTATGAGGCAAAAGCATCAGGTAACCTATACAGGAAAACCTATCAGATAAACAGCAGATTTGTCAGCAGAAATCCTACATGCTAGAAGGGATGGGAGTCCTATCTTTAGCCTCCTTAAACAAAACAATTATCAGCCAAGAATTTTATATCCAGCAAAACTAATCTTCATAAGTGAAGGAAAGATACTGTCTTGAAAATTAACAAGGATATTCAAGACTTGAACTCGGCTCTGGACCAAGCAGACCTAATAGACAGCTACAGAATTCTCCACCCCAAATCAAGAGAATATACATTCTTCTCAGCACCACATAGCACTTATTCTAAAATTGACCACATAATTGGAGGTAAAACACTCCTTAGCAAATGCAAAAGAATGGAAATCACTCACTCAAAACCACACAACTAAATGGAAACTGAACAACCTGCCCCTGAATGACTACTGGGTCAATAACGAAATTAAGGCAGAAATAAATAGTTCTTTGAAACCAATGAGAACAAAGACACAACATACCAGAATCTCTGAGACACAGCTAAAGCAGTGTTTAGAGGGAAATTTATAGCACTAAATGCCCACAGGAGAAAACAGAAAAGATCTAAAATTGATACCCTAACATTACAATTAAAATAGCTAGAGAAGCAAGAGCAAACAAATTCAAAAGCTAGCAGTAGACAAGCAATAACTAAGATCAGAGGAGAACTGAAGGAGATAGAGACACGAAAAACTGTTAAAAAAAAATGAATGAATCCAAGAGCTGGTTTTTTGAAAAGATCCAGCCAGACTAATAAAGAAGAAATAGAGAAGAATCAAATAGACACAATAAAAAAATGATAAAGGGGAATATCACTACTGATCCCACAGAAATAAAAACTACCATCAGAGGATACTAAAAACACCTCTATGCAAATAAACTAGAAAATCTAGAAGAAATGGATAAATTCCTAGACACATACGCCCTCCCAAGACTAAACCAGCAAGAAGTTGTATCCCTGAATAGACCAATAACAAGTTCTGAAATTGAGGCAGTAATTAATAGCCTACCAATCAAAAGAAGCCCAGGATTCACAGCCTAATTCTACCAGAGGTACAAAGAGGACCTAGTACTATTCCTTCTGAAACTATTCCAAACAATAGAAAAAGAGGAACTCCTCCCTAATTCATTTTATGAGGCCAGCATCCTCCTGATACCAAAACCTGGCAGAGACACAACAGAAAAAATAAAATAAAATTTCAGGCCAATATCCCTAATGAGCATCGATGCAAAAATCCTCAATAAAATACTGCCAAACCAAATCCAGCAGCACATCAAAAAGCTTATCCACCACGATCAAGTTGGCTTCATCCCTGGGATGCAAGACAGGTTCAACATATGCATATCAATAAATGTAAACCATCACATAAACAGAACCAATGGCAAAAACCACATGATTATCTCAATAGATGTAGAAAAGGCCTTTGATCAAATTCAACACCTATTCATGCTAAAAGCTCTCAATAAATTAGGTATTGATGGAACGTATCTCAAAGTAATAAGAGCTATTTATGACAAACCTGCAGCCAATATCATACTGAATGGGCAAAAGCTGGAAGCATTCCCTTTGAAAACCAGCACGAGACAAGGACGCCCTCTCTCACCACTCCTTTTCAACATAGTATTGGAAGTTCTGGCCAGGGCAATCAGGCAAGAGAAAGAAATAAAGAGTATTTGAATAGGAAGAGAGGAAGTCAGATTGTCTCTGTTTTCAGATGACATGATTGTATATTTAGAAAACCCCATCATCTCAACCCAAAATCTCCTTAAGCTGATATGCAACTTCAGCAAAGTCTCAGGATACAAAATCAATGTGCAAAAATCACAAGCATTTCTATACACCAATAATAGACAAAAAGAGAGCCAAATCATGAGTGAACTCTCATTCACAATGGCTACAAAAAGAATAAAATACCTAGGAGTACAACTTACTAGGGATGTAAAGGACCTCTTCAAGGAGAACTACAAACCACCACTCAAGGAAGTAAGAGAGGTCACAAACAAATGGAAAAACATGCCATGCTCATGCATAGGAAGAATCAATATCGTGAAAATGGCTATACTGCCCAAAGTAATTTCTAGATTTAGTGCTATCCACATCGAGCTACCAATGACTGTTCACAGAATTAGAAAAAAGCTAATTTAAATTTCATTTGGAACCAAAAAAGAGCCCGTATAGCCAAGACAATCCTAAGCAAAAAGAACAAAGCTGGAGGCATCACACTACCTGACTTCAAACTATACTATAAGACTACAGTAACCAAAACAGCATGATACTGGTACCAAAACAGTTATATAGACCAATGGAAAAGAATAGAGGCATCAGAAATAATGCCACACATCTACAACCATCTGATCTTTGACAAACTTGACAAAAATAAGCAAGGAGGAAAGGATTCCCCATTTAATAGATGGTGTTGGGAAAACTGGCTAGCCATATGCAGAAAACTGAAACTGGACCCCTTCCTTACACCTTATACAAAAATTAACTCAAGATGGATTAAAGTCATAAACATAAGACCTAAAACCATGAAAACTCTAGAAGAAGACCTAGGCAATACCATTCAGGACATAGGCATGGGCAAAGACTTCATGACTAAAACACCAAAAGCAATGGCAACAAACACCAAATTTACAAGTGAGATCGAATTAAACTAAAGAGCTTCTGCACAGCAAAAGAAACTATCATCAGAACGAACAGGCAACCTACAGAATGGGAGAACATTTTTGCAATCTATCCATCTGACAAAGGGCTAATATCCAGAACCTACAAGGAACTTAAACAAATTTACAAGAAGAAAACAAACAACCCCATCAAAAAGTGGGCAAAGGATATGAACAGACACTTCTCAAAAGAAGACATTTATGTGGCCAACAAACATGAAAAAAAGTTCACCATCACTGGTCATTAGAGACATCCAAATCAAAACCACAATGAGATACCATCTCATGCCAGTTAGAATGGTGGTCATTAAAAAGTCAGGAAACAACAGGTGCTGGAGAGGATGTGGAGAAATAGGAACGCTTTTACACTGTTGGTGGGAGTGTAAATTAGTTCAACCATTGTGGAAGACAGTGTTAGATTCCTTGAGGATCTAGAACCAGAAATGCCATTTGACCCAGCAATCCTAATACTGGGAATATACCAAAAGGATTATAAATTATTCTACTATAAAGACACATGCACACATATGCTTATTGCAGTACTATTCACAATAGCAAAAACTTGGAATGAACCCAAATGCCCATCAATGATAGACTGGATAAAGAAAATGTGGCACATAGACACCATGGACTACTATGCAGCCATAAAAAAGGTGAGTTCATGTCCTTTGCAAGGACATAGATGAAGCTGGAAACCATCATTCTCAGCAAACTAACACAGGAACAGAAAACCAAACACTACGTGTTCTCACTCATAAGTAGGAGTTCAAAAATGAGAACACATGGACACAGGGAGGGAAACAGCATACAGCAGGGCCTGTCGGGGATTTGGGGGGTTTAGGAGAGGGATAGCATTAGGAGAAATAACTAATGTAGATGACAGGTTGATGAATGCAGCAAATCACCATGGCATGTGTGTATCTATGTAACACACCTGCACATTTTGCACATGTACTCCCGAACTTAAAGTATAATACTAATAATAATAAATAAGGAAAGGGAAAAAAATGCTGTGTTTTTTAGACAAACGAATGCTGAGGGAATTTGCCACTTCCAAGCCAGCACTACAAGAACTGCTAAAAGGAGTTCTAAATCTTGACACAAAACCTTGAAATACATCAAATTAGAACCTCCTTATAGCATAAATATCTCAGGGGGTATAAAACAATAACACAATGGAAAAAACCCCAAGGAATTCAGGCAACAATGTTGAATAGAATAGTACCTCACATCTCAGTAATAGCATGAAACATAAATGGCTTAAATGCTGCATTTAAAAGATACAGAATGGCAGAATGGATAAGAATTCACCAATCAAATATCTGATGCCTTCAAGAGATTCACCTAACACATAAGTACTCACATAAACTGAAGGTAAAGGAGTGGAAAAATATATTCCGTGCAAATGGGCACAAAAACCAAGCAGGAATAGCTATCCTCTTATCAGACAAAATAGACTTTAAAGCCACAACAGTTAAAAAAGACAAGGACGGACATTACATAATGATAAAAGGACTAGTCCAA
Organism: Mandrillus leucophaeus; assembly: GCF_000951045.1. NCBI lineage: Eukaryota > Metazoa > Chordata > Mammalia > Primates > Cercopithecidae > Mandrillus > Mandrillus leucophaeus. The sequence continues at coordinate 806,956 of NW_012098988.1, read as the reverse complement.
CAGGAAAATATCACAATCCTAAATGTTTATGCACCCAACACTGGAGCTCCAAAATTTATAAAACAATTACTACTATACCTAAGAAATGAAATAGATGACAACACAATAATAGTGGGGACTTCAGTACTCTACTGGCAGCACTAGACAGGTCATCAAAGCAGAGAGTCAACAAAGAAACAATGGACTTCAAATATACCCTAGAACAAATGGACTTTGCAGATATTTACATAGCATTCCACCCAACAACTGCAGAATATACATTCTATTCTTCAGCTCATGAAACATTCTCCAAGATAGACCATATGATAGGCCACAACACACAATTCTCAATAAATTTAAGAAAACTGAGATTATATCAAGTACTCTCTCAGACCACAGTGGAATAAAATAGGAAATCAACTCCAAAAGGTACCCTCAAAACCATGCATATACATGGAAAGTAAATAACCTACTACTGAATAATTGTTGAGTCAACAGGAAAATGAAGATGGAAATTAAAAAATTCTTTGAACTGAACAATAATAGTGACCCAACCTATCAAAACTTCTGAGATTCAGCAAAAGCAGTGCTAAGAGGAACGATCATAGCATTAAACACCTACATCAAAAAGTGTGAAAGAGCACACATAGACAATTTAAGGTCACACTTCAAGGAACTAGAAAAACAAGAACAAACGAAGCCCAAACCCACAAGAAGAAAGGAAATGACCAAGATCAGAGCAGAACTCAATGAAATTGAAACAATAACAAAAATTACAAAAGATAAATGAAACAAAAAGCTGGTTCTTTGAAAAGACAAATGAAATTGATTGACTGTTAGTGAGATTAACCAAGAAAAGAAGAGAGATCTAAATAAGCTCAATTAGAAATGAAATGGGAGATATTACAACCGATACCACAGAAATGCAAAACATCATTCAAGGCTACTATGAACATGTTCACACGCACAAACTAGAAAACCTAGAGGTGATAGATAAATTCCTGGACATATATAACCCTCTTAGATTAAACCAGGAGGACATAGAAACCCCGAAGAGACCAATGAGAATCAGTGTTATTAAAATGGTAATTAAAAAATTGCCAACAACAAAAAAAGTCCAGGACCAGATGGATTCACAGCTGAATTTAATCAGATATTCAAAGAAGAATTGCTTCCAATCTTATTGAAATGGTTCCAAAAGATAAAGAAAGAAGGAATCCTCCTTAAATTATTCTATGGAGCCAGTATCATCCTAATACCCAAACCAGGAAAGGACATGACAAAAAAAAAGAAAGCTACAGACCAATATCCATGGTGAGCATAGATGCAAAAATCCTCAACAAAATACTAGCTAACCAAATCCAACAGCATATCAAAAAGATAATCCACCACAATCAAGTGAGTTTTGTACCAGTGATGCAGAAATGGTTTGACACATGCAAGCAATTAATGTGATACATCACATAAACAAAATTAAGAACATAACTCATATGATCATCTCAATAGATGCAGAAAAAGCATTTGACAAAATCCAGCATCCCTTTATTATTAAAACCCTCAGCAAAATCGGCATAGAAGAGACATACCTTAAGGTAATAAAAACCATCTATGACAAACCCACAGCCAACATTATACTGAATGAGGAAAAGTTGAAAGCATTCCCCTGAGAGCTGGAAAAAGACAAGGTTGCCCACTTTCACCACTTCTATTCAACACGGTACTAGAAGTTCTAGCCAGAGCAATCAGATAAGAGAAATAAATAACGGACATCCAAATCAGTAAAGAGGAAGTCAAACTGTTGCTGTTCACTGATGATGTGATCATATACCTAGAAAACCCTAAAGACTCCTCCAAAAGTACCTAGATCTGATAAATGAATTCAGTAATGTTTCAGGATACAAAATTAATGTACATAAATCAGTAGCACTGCTATACACTGACAGCGACCAAGATGAAACTCAAATCAAGAACTCAACCTCTTTTATAATAGCAAAAAGAAAAACAAAACAAAACAAACAAACAAGCAAAAAACCACTTAGGAACATACTTAACCAAGGAGGTGAAAGACCTCTATAAAACTGCAAAACGCTGCTGAAAGAAATCATAGATGACAGAAATAAATGGAAACACATCCCATACTCATGGATGGGTAGAATCAATATTGTGGAAATGACCATACTGCCAAAAGCAATCTACAAATTCAATGCAATTCCCATCAAAATACCACCATCGTTCTTCACAAAATTAGAAAAAACAATGCTAAAATTCATATAGATCCAAGAAAGAGCTGGCATAACCAAAGCAAGACTAAACAAAAGGAACAAACTTGGTGGCATCACATTACCTGACTTCAAACTATACTATAAGGCTATAGTCACCAAAACAGAATGGTACTGGTATGAAAATAAGCACATAGACCAATGGAACAAAATGAAGAACCCGGAAATAATGCCAATACTTACAGTCAACTGATCTTTGACAAAGCAAAGAAAAACATAAAGTGGGGAAAGGACACCCATCGATCAAGGACTAGATAAAGAAAATGTATACTATTGAATACTATTCAACCATGAAAAGGGGAAAAAAAAAGATGTCATTTTCAGCAACCTGCATGGAGTTGGAGACTATTGTTCTAAATGAAGTAACTCAGGAATGGAAAGCCAAACATTGTATGTTCTTATTTAAAAGTGAGACCTAAGCTATGAGGATGCCAAGGCATAAGAATGATACAATGGACTTAAGGGACTCAGGTGGAAGGGTGGGAGGGGAGTGAAGGATAAAAGACTACAAATTGGGTACAGTGTACACTGCTCCAGTGATGGGTGCATCAAAATCTCAGAAATCACCACTAAAGAACTTATCAATGTAACCAAATCCCACCTGTTCCCCCAATACCTATTGAAATACAAATAAAATTGAAAGACCTACAAATTAACCCAAATGTTAATTTTTGTAAACATGATGAGGCAAAATTATGACACTAACCGATGAGTCAACAGGAAGATTCACGTTATCATGTCATTCAATATGCCAGTTCCTGAAGTGACAATGCTGTCTAGGCAAGTAAGAATTGTCAGAACACAAATATTCCTAAGTGAACCAATCACTTCTAGAATTACTTTCCTCTTAACCATTTCTCCGTGCTTCACTCTAGTGTCTATCTTCAGCCATTGTTCCAATATCTCACCCACTAATTTTCTGATATAGTTAAATATGCTTGAACTTTAGTGTGAAATGATCATGAGAAAGAAGTAATCAATTTCATGAAGTTGATGAAAATTGTGTTGGATTGCCACTTGAATGAAATATAAAGGACATATTGAGAAATATGTCCTTGCAGACATGACAAATAGGTCCTTGCAGACATAAAACAATTAAAATGGAAAAAAGAACAAATGAGAAAAATGTAAACAAATTCAAAAGAGAAAAATTTGTACAATAAAGAAGTGATGCCCCTGTGGTGTCACTGACCGTTTTTTTAAAAAATCAATCTATTATTATTATAATTATAATTACTATTATTCCTTGAAGTAAAAAGTTAAATAAAGGTTGTTTTGAATTTTCATACTTTAATTTTCCGAAAAATAATACCAAGGAAAATCCTTGATATTTGATTCAGTCTTTTTAAAATTTTTTAAAAATTAAGGACACATTTGTGATCATAACTAAACTTTGGTTAAGGATGAGATAAAATATTTATAATTTTTAATTTTATTTTTCAAAATATTGTTTTAAACATGTCTGTTTTCCTCCGCATATTATAAAATCAGTTGAGATTTTAAAAATATTGATTTTATCAGATATTCTTCTCCCATAACCAGTAATTCTCAGATAAAGCCTGCCTGTAGTTCTGTCTTACCCAATGACTATACCTGCCATTTCAGACAGCAGCCAGGGCAATCACATTTATTGATATAACAGAAGGAGGCCAGAGTCACACAATAGTGTTATTCTCACTTTTTTTAAATTTCTGAGCATACCTTTGATATTCCAGACAGAGAGAATAGATTAAGACAGAATCTCATTTTTTAGTCCAATTTTATTTCATAAAAGTACATTCGGGGAACATTTGTAATGATGTGAAAACTAAGTATCATCCTAGAATTAAGGATTCAATCAGTTGGGAAAAAAGCAACGTCAGAAGGGAAGAGTCGGTGTTGCCTGGAAAGGGTTCTGTGGTTTCAATTCCCAGGGGGTGTCCTGGCATGAGAGTGGGGTCACAATTGCTCAGGGAGGTTTGGTGACCTATGTGCAAAAGGGACCTTCAAAAGGGACGCATGTAAGCTTTCAAAATCCTACATTGTAGTGGTGTTGTGTAGCATCGGAAGTGCAAAAATGATGCATTTCAACATTTCCTGGACTCATGGGGAAGAGGTCAAAAAAATTTACTCAGAAATTAGCGCAGCAAGACAGCAAGAGTAAAAGAGAGAGAGCCAGCCAACCCAAAGCCTTGTGGGTTGGATAAATAGACATTTTAGCTGAAAATCAATGTAGCCTGAGGAGTAGACATGGATGTAGATACCTGAAGTGATAGTGGCATGAAGAAATAACCAGAGGGTCAAATAGGTTCAAACATCTCACAGAATCATAGCTTGGACAGAGCTCATATATAATTTGGTACCTGTGCTCAGTACCATGATACCAGGCAAGGACCTATACACTTATATGCAACGAAGGAAGAGTGTAGGTAGTGTTGGGTAAATCCTAAATTGGTGGAATTTAATTTGAAACAAACAAGATCTTCACATGTCCGAGTATAACTGGAATGAACTAGGTTAGATTTTCTTGGAGGTTACAAAGAAAAACTAGGTGGTTATATTTTTGTGTTGATGAGTTAGGGAATTGGAAATGCATCTGCTCACCTATTACTTTTTCTGTACAGACTCAGCATATTGACTTTTCCTGTGATGCCAGCCTCTGGTGGCTGGTTAGCCTGGGGCACTTGACAATTGCTTTCTGGGAAGTTAGGCGGGTCCTCAGAGCAAGAGGTGGAAGGGAGATTTTTTTCTATTATGTAACATAGGTCCTTCTTAATCCAGAAGTTAGTAATAAAAATTGTGGCAATATTCCATTATTTAAGAAGATGGAAAAACTGGCATTTTTTGTAACTGATATGACCCAACACCCAGAACCATGCCTACCTATAGCAGGATTGCAATAAGTGTATGTTGAGTGAATAATTGGAAAGTAATTTTTAAAATGATATTACATTAAAGTCATTACTCTACCCACAAATGCAACTTCAGATTTTGCAATAGTGAAAAGAAAAAAAAATTAGATAAGCTCTACCTACAGTTTAACAATGCTATGTTTTACATTTCTATATATAATATACCTAGGGTAGTGTCTCTATGGTTGAAGCTTTTCCTCACCTCTCAGCTAGGAGCACGGAGACATTGTGCCTAACTCACTGACAGAGCAGCTCTTCAAATCCTACATGAGGTTTGAACTGTTTTTCTGGAAGTTTATGTTATGGTATCTTTATGCAGGTAGATGTGGGAGTAGATAGAACTCTCTTAATGTAGCTTGTCTTGAAAATTGACATTCTGTGTTTAATATTTAACTCAATAGTAATTTAAATTTGGAAATCTGATATTCACTATTATTTGACAGCTTCGTTTTCCCAATACTTCCTTTCTAACTACAGTAATGTCCCCATAATGCTATTAAAATTGATTTCTCAAAATTCGCTGGCCACAATTTTGTTGCTCATGGATGTAAGTGATTTTACTGGTTGACCATCACATGATCTTAAGCCCTTTCAGTTTAACCATAATGCTCATGCTCTAAGCTATTAAAATAGTTTATCTAGTTATCAATGCTTAATGGAATGGTCCTTTCAACTTGTAACTTCCAGTTTTGCTGTGTCCTTTTGGATGCTTACCATCCTTGATGCCAACACAGACCAAGAGCTTGACAACATACTGCGTTGTTACTTGAATGAGCTCAAAATTAGAATTTCATTTTTGTTATTTTGAATTTTTACCACAGTTGACTCTTTTGTTTGTATATTCTACCCTTACCTATTGCCACTTAATTTGAAAGTTTTATTATATATTCAAATTTACTTATAATTTGTGCATTTCCTCTGTGTAATTTCATATGGATGTTTTTGCTGCATTTAAATCATTAAGCTATAGTGGATGTCACTTGTTTCCATCTTTCTTGAGATTATTTCTTCATCAGAATTTTTCTTAAGACACTTATTACTTCCTTGTTTCTCAGGCTATAAATGAAAGGATTTAGTAAGGGAACTACTATTGTAAATAAAATTGCAGCTGGTATATCTTTATCCCCTTCTTCGAGCAAATTTGGTCTAACGTACATGAAGAAAAGAGACCCATAGAATAATGAAACTGACAAAAAGTGGGATGCACAGGTAGAAAAGGCTTTGGCCCTTCCCTCTTTGGATTTCATTCTGAAAATAGTAAGAAGAATATAGAGATAAGATATTAAGACACTACCTATGGTAAAGACTTGAACTGAACCTGAGAAGATGAATAGAACCAGTTCATTGATATAAGGATCAACACGAGAGAGTCTATACAAGGGAAGAATGTCACAGTAAAAGTGGTTGATGTGATTCGATCCACAGAAAGCTAACCTAAATACAAGCCCCACATGAATCATGGAATGCAGGTTTCCAGCTATGAAGGCTCCTGTGGTCATCTGAATGCAGAGTTTCTTGGACATCATGATGTGGTACTGCAGTGGGCTGCATATAGCCACATAGCGGTCATAGGCCATTGCTGCCAGAAGAAAGCAGTCTGCAGTTTCCACAGTGCAGAGAAAATAAAACTGTACTGTACATTCATAGAGGGAAATCCTTTTGTCCTCAGAAAAGAAGTTCTCTAACATTTTGGGGGTAATGGCACAGGCACAGCAAGAATCCACAAGAGCCAGGTTTCCCAGAAAGATGTACATTGGTGTGTGAAGTCGACGGTGTGTAAATATCAGTGCCATCATACCAATATTCCCCACCATGGTGATCAGATAGATGGCAAAGAACACCACAAACAGCAGAGTCTTCAGCTCTGGGTGATCTGTAAACCCCGTGAGGATAAACTCATTTTTCATGGTATGATTTTCTTCAGCCATTCCTGACTTGTCTGAAAAACAATTGTGGAGAAATAAGGCACTAATTTATAATATGCCACAACTATTGAGGTCTCTTTGGCTTAAAGGAAGGAGAGCATCTTCCACAATGCTTCCTCATGTTGCCTGGACTTTGGTGCATGCCCCGTTCATGGGGAGAATGAATTTCGTAAAGAATTACCTCTTTGGCTAGTGATGAAATATATTTTCAGTACCCTTTAAAATCATTTTTAAACCATTTTAATGGTACCTAATAGTAGCTTTTCAGTCCTCTCTGTCCTTCCACCCTCCACCGTCAAGTAGGCCCCAGTGTCTGTAGTTCCATTCTTTCCATTCATGTGTACTCAGTGTTTAGCTCTCACTTATAAGTGAGAACATGCAATACTTGGTTTTCTGTTCCTCCATTAGTTTGCCTAGGATAATGGCCTCCAGCTCTGTCCATGTTGCTACAAAGGACATGATCTCATTCTTTCTTATGGCTGCACAGTATTCCATGGTGTGTATGTAACACATTTTCTTTATCCAGTCAATTGTTGATGGGCATTTAGGTTGATTCCATGTCTCTGCTATTGTGAATATTTCCAGCACATTTTGAGGAAGAAAAACATCAGATTATCTTCACAAAGATGGCTTTTGAGGTCTTCACAGAAAGATCCAGAGAACAACACTTCTCTATATGGGTTAAGTAAAGCTGATCCATAGTTTAAATATCAGCAATTGGTATCAACGTTCCCAAAAATTTCAATGAATATATATGTACTGATTAACAAGGTTGTTTAAAAGACTATTTTTATATGCCAATGTTAATAGCAGCATTATTCATAATAGCCAAAAAGTGGAAACAACCCAAATGTCCAAGGATGATGAAAAAATAAATGGTGATATATACATACAATGGAACACTATTCAACCCTAAAAAGGGATGAGATTCTGACTTGTTACAACATGGATCAACCTTGGGGACATAATGCTAACTGAAATAAGCTAGTCAAAAGAGGACCAATATTCTAATACTCCATTTACAGGTACCTAGAGTAGTCAAATTTATAAAGACAGAATATAGAGTGGTGGTTGTCAGTGGGAGGTGGGAACGGGGAGCTATTTCTTATTGGTTACAGAGTTTCAGTTTGGGAAGATAAATAAAGTTCTAGATGAGTAGTGGTGATGACTGTATTAATACAACAATGCAAATGTACTTAATTCTTTTGAACTACACTCTTAAATATGGCTAAGATGATAAATTTTTTGTTATGTATTTTCTACCACAATAAAAAATTTAGATGCCTATTTTGAGTTGTATATTCTTAGTAATTTACTATCTCAAATACTACTGGAGTGTACACTTAAACAGAACATGCTTTGGAAACAGGCTATTTTTAAGGTATTTGTACCCCTCTGGGGTGGGGAGGAAAAGGGATGTGGGTGGAAGTGGGGAGGAGACAGAGAGATTAGGGGAAATGAGAAAAAATGCCTATACTAGAAACCATCCAGGTTATTTATATACAATTTATGCATACAATGTAAAATTATTCATGTGTGCATGAAATTCAAGTGACATCAAAAATTCAAGAAAAGGGTTAAAAGTTGACAAATTTATTTATATAAGTATATATCAAAAATCATGAATAAAAATCAAGCATCAAACAAAAACTAGGAGACTGGAATAAATAGGATATTGTTTCTCTAGTTGTATTTTAGGAAGGAATCAGTACACATAATCACTAGAAAACAGGTCAATGGCAGGAACAGAAAAATCTGAAGGAAATATAATTTTTTACAAATTAAAAATTTTTAACTTCATTACTAATCAGAGAAACATAATTTGAAATAGCTACGAGGTTATATTTATTTTGTCTATTAAAGTGGCAAGATGTTTTAAAAAAGAAATGATAGTATATAGTGGTAGCCAAAATTGGTGCAATTATTGGAAAATAATTTGTAATAAATTAAAGAAACTCTTAAACATTCACATCCTTTGGCCAATAATAATGAATTGACCAAAAAGAAATAATTAGAATCTCCCACAAAGATTAACATAATTGTAATTTCATTCATAATCATAAAAAATTCAAAACACCTGAAAGTGGTGGTATAACCATTTAGTCAGTTAGATGAAATAAATGTGAATCATTCACATGATGACATATTGTACAATCATTAAAAATACTGTTTACCTTGGAGATTATTGTAATGATAAAATAGATAGAAATATGTTACGTAAAAAACAAAATAGAAAGTTTTATAAACAAAATAATTGCAATTTCCAAATAAATGCTTATATATGAAGGTTAAACGGTAGCATGAAAATGCATCAAAATAGTACTAGTTTTTTCTATGCAATAAAATCAGAGGTCAACTATTTCTCTCCTTTATATTTTCCTCCATTTCAAATTGTCTGCAATGGCTATTGCTTCAATAATCAGCAAGGAAATTTTTTATTAAGCAAATAAAATGGCATGCTTTTAGGTCTGCAGTGTTTTATAACTTGATTAAGTCCACAATAATCATGGGAATTTAACTAATGTTTTCTGCATTTTACAATTCTGCTGTGAATAATGTTATAATGGATTCATTGAGCAGCTGCCTACTCCACTTTTATGATAATGGCATCACCAGTTATAAATAATAGTAATTTGCTGGCAATCCTGCATCTCAAACTATTCAGGCATCTGTTCATATCATGTGGTAATGCAATCTTAAGGTCACCTCCTCTATGGAAGCAGTATCTCTTTGGTGTTAACTTTTACTCTTTCAAATGTCATGTGTTTTCATTGTATTCCTAGATTCTAGGGTGTTCACATTTATTAAAATTTTGGGATTTTTTAAAAACCTTCATTATCTACTCATTATATGTACTTATAGACAAAGAGTTCTTACCTATTGGGGAGCATTTTGTTTCAATCTACCTTATTTATCTTTGTTACTTTGGGAATCATTTATTAATTGAGCTGATAGTTATTGGATGCTTGCTTTATGCTACCTACTTGCTTTGAAAGGTTAACTGACCCTCCTAGATATTTCTAGATAGACAGTTTTCTGGATATTCATTAACCACAACTATACTCCGAAGTTTGGGAACAGAGGAAAACCGTTTTGGAAAGATAAAAAAAGATCTCTTCTTTTTGGTTTGTGAAAATATTACTAACTTTCAAATCTCAGATTACTTGAAGATGATGTATATATACATATTATATATATTTTAAATTTATTTTTTGAAACAAGGTCTTACTCTGTTGCCCAGGCTAGAGTGCAGAGGTACAATCTTGGTTCACTGCAACCTCCACCTCCCAGGTTCAACAGATTCTCCTGCCTCTGCCTCCCAAGTATGAAATTATAGGCATGTGCCACCCACCTGGCTATTTATTTTTTGTATTTTCAGTAGAGGCAGGGTTTCACCGTGTTAGCAAGGCTAGTCTCAAATTCCTGACCTCAAGTGATCCTCCCGCCTCAGCCTCCCAAAGTGCTGAGATTACAGGCATGAGCCACTGCACCCAGCTGATGTAACTTTAAGATCAATATATTTAAAATAACATTTGAAACTTATGTAATTTGAATAACTTTTTCATTAACTGCCTTGCCCTTGCCAGCTTGAAGTTATATAATATAAAATTTCCTTCAGTTCATCCATTTGTCTATTGGCCAGATAGAAATAAGTTTTACGATGATATTTTATTTCTCTAAGAATAAAAAAGAAACAAGAACATTCCCCAAAATTATATTGAGGTTTGAAAGACTGGTTTGAAATTATAGTCTTTACTCATATAATTTGTTTAATACATAGGAATGCCCAACACAAAAATTTTAAACACTATTTCATTGTAGAGGTTAATAATTCATTTCATCAAGTTTATAAGTAATAGGACAAACTACATTATTCAAATGAGTTTCAAAGTCTTCATTAATGTATTCTGTTATTACTAAATATATGTGCTTTTATCTCTTGGTATAAATTTAGGCTCCTAATAATTTCAGAAGTGATACAAATGAATGATAGTCATTTGCTTAAAGCTTACACAATAGACTTCAGATTTAAAAAATAATTTAAATATCTTAAAACATTGAAAAATTAGAGTTTTAAGGGAAAAAAACCTTAAATAACTTAGAGAAAAAAATGTTTCATGTGATTAATATTTCTAGCAAAAATAAGTTTTAAATTCTTTCTCACCTGAATTTTCCCTGCTAAGAGTTTTAGAGGGGCCAGTTGGTTGCCTGATAACAGTTTTTAAAGTAGATCCCACAATTAAGCTCTATCTTCTTGATCATTTGGGAGAATAGTTCTACAAAGAGGTTGATGCCAACATTTATGTCACCGGTAGAGAATGGTTCAGATATTTGAAATAATTCTAAAGGGATTTAGTTGGCATTGACTTCAGAGCACGGCCTGAGAGACCTAATCCTTTGAACATCAGAGACTTACTAAATTGGAAGAGCACATTCTGAGAGACATAATCCTCTGAACATCACAGACCGTACTCCTCTGACACCTAAAGAGTAAGGCAAATTCCAATTTCTAAACAAATTTTAAGAGCCATGTTTTGGGCACACATTTACCTATGTAACAAACCTGCACGTCCTACACATGTTTCTGGAACTTAATAAGATAAAATCTAAAGAAAACAGAAATGTTTTAATTTTTATTCATTTGAGTTCATACTACTTACCCTTACCACCCATCTGAACATAAGATCCTTAGTGGGAAGAAAACATTCCCACTGCAATAGTCAGCCAAGGCTTCATGGAGGAAGTGGGAACTGAGCTAAGATTCGGTGCCTCAGAGAGATTGCTTGCTGAGATCAGAAGATGAAAGCAGCACCTTTCCCACCTCTTTTTAATGGCAGTATTTAGTTTGTAGAATCTTCCATTGCCATTTCATTCACATTGTCGGTAACTTTATACCTTAGTTACTAAACTTTAGAAAATTTGTTCCAAATCCAGAAGCAGCTGCATGAAAGCCTTCTTGCTTCATAATGCCACCTCGCTTTCAGGACTCTCCCATCATTTTGAATTTTTTTTTGGTCATTGTTTGTTTGTTTTTTTGACGGAGTTTTGCTCTTGTTGCCCAGGCTGGAGTGCAGTGGCGTGGTCTCGGCTCACCGCAACGTCTGCCTCCCGGGTTCAAGCGATTCTCCTGCCTCAGCCTCCCGAGTAGCTGGGATTACAGGCATGCACTACCATGCCTGGCTAATTTTGTATTTTCAGTAGAGATTCAGTAGAGGGTTTCTGCATGTTGGTCAGGCTGGTCATGAACTCCCGACCTTAGGTGATCCGCCCGCCTCAGCCTCCCAAAGTGCTGGGATTACAGGCATGAGCGACCACGCCCGGCCCTTTTATGGTGTTATGACTCCTACTGATTAATTGATTGCCCACCAATTTCAAGTCTCCATTTGTTTAGGAGAGCTTATCAGGATTCACTGGGGGAGAACCTCCACCAGATGAAGAATGATGAATATTGCTCTGACCCAGGAAATAATGTAGGATCAGTGAAAAGATTCATAGGAGTCAGTGAAAAAAATCATGTAACTCATTTCTTGTTACTCTAATTTTCCTACAAATTTATGAAAACTTTTATGCTTTCTTTACAATTATGAAAAGTCCTTATATTCAGAACTACAAATCAGCTTCCACTTATTATGCCATTTATTCATGCGTGCATGCAGTAAATACTATATGGTGCCTACTTGTTACCATCATAATTATAGATTCTGTTCTCATGGAACTTACATTCTAATCGAGGGAAGCAGGCAAGCAGATATAAATAAATACATGAAGAAGAAAAAAGCAGAAATTATTACATGCTATGCTGGGGGTAAGATAGGGTAGATGTGATAAACAATGACTGGAAGTTACTTTAGATACAATGATTAGAAAAAATATTTAGGAAAAGGTAAGCAGTCAAGCTGAGACATGAGTAGGAAGAAGTCAGCCATGACAGATGAACATGGTAGGTTACGGAGGAGAGGTAGTGAAAGTTCCTCAAGGCAGAAATCACCTATGCATATTTGAGGAACCCATAAAAGATAGACCACAGTTGTTGGTGATGGGGTTGGAGAACTGATCTTTTTGGGTTTGTAACACAGATTACGAAATTTATATTTCATCTTTAGAGCTATGAGAAGCCTTGGGAGGGTATATTAATTTCCTATTGCTGCCCTAACAAATTATCACAAACTCAGTAGTTTAAAACAACAAAAATTTATTAGTTCACAGTTGTGCAGTTTAGAAGTCTGAAATATGTCTCACTGAGCTAAAACCAAGATGTTAGCAGGGCTGAGTTCTGTTTTGGAAGCTCTGGTGAGAAATTTACAGTCTTTACTTTTCCTAGATTCTAGAGTCTGCTCTTATTCCTTGGCTCATGGGCCCCCTTCTATCTTCAAACCCTGAAATGATTGGTTAAATTTTTTTCACATTTTCCAGCCAAAATGAATGGCTTAAGTAAAAAAAACAACAAAAAAATTTTCTCACACTCTATCATTTTGATTTAGACTCTTCTGCTTCTGTCTTCAACATGTAAAGAATTATTTTGGGCCCGTCTGGATAATTTTTTTATTTTAAAGTTAGCTGATTAGCCACTTAATTCCATCTGCAACACATTTGCAGTTTCCCAGGGTTAGAATGAGGTTATCTTTGGATGGCCATTATTCTGCCTGCCAAATGAGAGATTTTTCAAAGCAGAGAAATGACACACTATTATTACATTTTAAAAAGGAACATTGTATCAGTTTTTAATAAAGTGGATCAAGATGCATTTATTGAGTTGAAGGAGATTGGAAGAGGAATAATCTCTTTGGGGAAGTGAGGAGGTAAAAATATGAGTTCTACTTTATCCTTATTGTGTTTGAGATACCTATCAGTTATCTGAGTGGGGATGTCAAATAGGCAATTGAACATAAAAGACAAGGCTGCAGATTAGAGGTTATCAGCACATATAAAGTGCTAGAACTGAATGAGATCATCTAGGTGCAGTAAGAAGGTAGAAAAGAGAAGAGTGACTGGTCAAGAGCCCTCTGGGTCTCTACAATTTAGACTAGACCACATTGTCTAGCAATGGCCTGGTGGGAGGAAAATTCAGTGGTATAGAAGTTACAGGAAGTACCCTAAAATGGATGAAGCCAGAAAGCCAAGTTATAGAGCTTCACATTTCTTTAGTTGATCTCAAATAAATTTGTCAAGGTTCTGACTCCATTAAATCTGAGTTTCAGGAAAACAACTTTGTGTTTGACTCATTGCTTTATTCTTTATGCTACATTTTACACGTTAATATGACATAGATGAGAAATCAATAAACAAATATTATATTGAGTGCCTTTTATGTAGCACAAAAGATTAAACCTATGAAATAAAAGTAGCTTTAAACTGAGATTGTTATAAAACAACAACAAGAACTCAAACTGAAAGTAATGAATATTGGTTTTCTTTTCTGATCATGTTTGCCGAAAAGTTCTTTAAGCTGATAACTTCAATAAAGTCTCAGGATACAAAATCAATGTGCTAAAATCACTAACACTTCTATACACCAACAGTCAATCCAAGAACCAAATCCCATTCACAACTGCCACGAAAATAATAACATATCTAGGAATACAGCTAACCAGGGAGGTGAAAGAGCTCCACAAAGAGAACTACAAAACACTGCTTCAAGCAATCAAAGATGACACAAACAAATAAAAAAAAAATCAATTTTCATGGATAGGAAGAAGCAATACTGTTAAAATGGCCATGCTGTCCAAAGCAATTTATAGATTCAATGCTATTCCCATTAAACTGCCATTGACATTCTTCACAGAACTAGAAAAAAAAATTTTTAAATTCACATGGAGCCAAAAAAGAGCCTAGATAGATAAGGCAATCCTAAGCAAAAATAACAAAGCTGGAGGCATCATGCTATCTGACTTCAAAGTATACTACAGGACTACAGTGATCAAAACAGCATGGTACTGGTACAAAAACAGACATGGAGACCAATGGAACAGAATAAAGAACCCAGAAATAAGGCCACACCTACAACTCTCTGATCTTGAACAAAACTGACCAAAACAAGCAATGGGGAAAGGACTCCTTATTCAAAAAATAGTGCTGGGAAAACTGGCTAGCCATATGCAGAAGATTGAAGCTGGACACCTTCCTTAAACCGTATACAAAAATCAACTCAAGGTGGATTAAAGACTTAAATGTAAAACTCAAAACTATAAAAATCTTGAAAGGCAATCTGGGCAATACCATTCTGGACATAGGAACAGACAGATTTCATGACAAGGATGCTAAAAGCAAAAGCAAAAATTGACAAATGGGATCTAATTAAACTAAAGGGCTTCTGCATAGCAAAAGAAACCATCAATAGAGTGAACAGGAAACCTACAGAATGTGAGAAAATATTTGCAAACTATGCATCTGACAAAGGTCTAATATCCAACTTCTATAAGGAACTTAAACAAATTTATGAGAGAAAAACAAACCCATTAAAAAGTGGGCAAAGGACATGAACAGACACTTTTCAAGAGAAGATGTACATGAGGTCAACAAGCATATGAAAATAAGCTAAACATCACTGATCATCAGAGCAATGCAAATCAAAACCACAATGAAATACCATCTCACACCAGTCAGAATGATTATTAAAAAGTAAAAAAACAAGGATGCTGGAAAGGTTGTGGAGAAAAAGGAACACTTTTACATTGTTGGCGGGAGTGTAAATTAGCTCAGCCATTGTGGAAGACAGTGTGAAAATTCCTCGAAGACCAAGAGACAGAAACACCATTTGACCCAGGAATCCCATTGCTGGGTATATACCTGAGCTAATATAAATTTTTCTATCATTAACCTGCATATGTATGTTCATTGCAGCACTATTAACAATACTAAAAACATGGAATTAACCTGAATTCCCATGAATGTTAGACTGGATAAAGGAAATATGTTACATATATGCCATGGAATACTATGCAGCAATAAAAAATGAGATCACATCCTTTGCAGAGACATGGATGGACCTGGAGGCCATTATCCTTAGCAAACTAAATGTAGGAACAGAAAACCAAATACCGTATGTTCTCTCTTATAAGTGGGAGCTAAACGATGAGAACACATGGACATGTAGAGGGGAACAACACACATTGGGGTCTATTGGAAGGCGAAGGGTGGAGGGTAGGAGGTGGGAGGTGGGAGAGGATCAGGAAAAATAATGAATGGGTACTAGGTTTATACTTGGGTGATGAAATAATCTATACGACAAACCCCCATAACACAAGTTTACCTATATAACAAACCTGTACATGTATCCTGAACTTAAAAATTAAATAAAAATAAATATTTGCTGGTTCTTTTTTTTTTCTGAGACGGAGTCTTGCTCTGTCGCCCAGGCTGGAGCTGGTTCTTATTCCAATGCCAAGCATAGTGACCACAAGCAATAGTAATTCAAGGCAGTGTGAAGTCCAATCTCTGCTTACTGTGACTTCTCAACGTACTGGGGAAGTGTTCACTTAAGCAAGTAATTAGAATGCAAAGTGATAAAATCTATAGTATCACAGATTCCTAACTAAGGGAGGATGGATGGGGCATGACTTAACTTGCCTGGGGGAGTTAAGAAAATCTTTCTGTAAAAATAATTTCCTTTTCCACAATAAAATAACACTTTTAATTTTGCAGTAGAGAGCAAATCTCCATGTGAAAGGAGTTATGGGTCTTATAACCTCCAAACCTTTTCCCAGATACTCGTTTCCCCTTGGGGAAGTAGTTACACCTGCTGCCCAAACCATGGTGACCGCAAGAAGGCACTGCTCTTCCATTCACATTCACTCTCGCCAAGATGATCCCCGGTAGCAGAAGAGAGTAGGAAGGATCATTTACTAGCTCTAGAAGATAACCACTGGAAACAAAATTCAGTAATATACAACTAGAAGAACAGTTCTTCTTCTTCTT
>NW_012098988.1:773275-789782 GCF_000951045.1 Mandrillus leucophaeus | reverse complement strand
TTTTTTTTTTTTTTAGTAGAGACAGGGTTTCACCATATTAACCAGGATGGTCTCGATCTCCTGACCTCGTGATCTGATTATAGGTATGAGCCACCGAGCCCGGCCTAGAAGAACAGTTCTTAACCCTTTCACCCTACTTAGAAAGCTGGCACGCTGGCAGGTGGCATGACTTCATGACATACTCCCATGTGCCCCCGGGTTTTGAACAATTGCCCTTTAGCTAGCTAGCTGGCTCTGATTCCTCTTCATTTTCTCCCAGAGAGAGCATATTGTTTTGCAGAAGAGTGAGGAAGGTATCATTGAAGTAATCTGGAATCCACTATACTTTCTTTTTTCTTTTTTTTTTTTCCCCCTAGAGATGGAGTCTTGCTCTGTCGCCCAGACTGGAGTGCAGTGGTGCTATCTCGGCTCACTGCAACCTCCGCTTCCCCGGTTCAAGCGATTCTCCTGCCTCAGCCTCCTGGGTAGCTGACTACTCGCATGCGCCACCACGCCTGGCTAATTTTTGTATTTTTTGGTAGAGACAGGGTTTCACCATATTGGCCAGGATGGTCTTGATCTCCTGACACCGTGATACACTTGCCTCAGCCTCCCAAAGGGCTGAGATTACAAGTATGAGCCACCACGACCGGCCCACTCTACTTACTTTTTAAAAAGTTAGTCATATTTCAACTATGGAACTTTATTATTAGTAACACTTCAGTTGTGATGCATCTCATAACCAATTGTGACAGATCAGGGTGTTAAAATATTAATAGCATGAAAGCTGCTGATCATGATAATCTGGTTTATATGACTGAGTTGCTCATCTTGTGCTTATGGTTCGCTACAGTGAGACCCCCTTACCCATATCCGCATCTACCTCTGAAAGACAGAGGCTGCCTTTTCCTAGTCATCTGGCATAGCTCAGCTCCAGAGATCCATTTCCAAGAGTCTGAGGGACAGAAGAGCAGGCAGGAGACTCACTCCTTTTTGTTGTTTAGGGCTTAGCTCTTCCCTTATGTAATTGACACTAGGAATGGCCAGCTCTTCAGGGGAGAGTCCAACCTTAGTAACAGGGGTATAGCCATATGTTTAATAGTATAATCATATCAAAATATCCTACAATTAAGCTTAGCATCTGTGTAAGACTGGGAGATGACATTTAATCTTGACCTTGAAAGATATGTAGACATTCTCTCAGCAAAGAAGGGTTGGAAATGGAATGACAAGCAAAATACCAGAGACATAAAAGCCCAGGAAGTTTTAGAGGAATGAAAAGTAGTCTCCAGTCTTGCTGGATGTAGGATGTATTAGAGAACTTGGTATTCGTCATTATGTGCTGTGTAAATTACTCAATGGTGATACAATTTTGATATTTTCTGCCTGAAATAAATATTAAATGAATCAGCTATTCATAATCAAGTAATTGCTCAGGAGGAGTTCTAAAGTCATTAGGTACATAACAGAAAGGATATTTGATTTTATTGCAGGCAGAGTAAAAGTCAAATTTCCTAAGGTAGATGTAGGAACCAAGATAGAATATGGTAAACCAAGCTGTGCTGAATAGAGATATTCATAACTAGAGATATGGAACCTACTTTCTTTCACTTTTTTCTTTCCTTCTTTCCCTTCTTTCCTTCTTCTTTCATATATACATACATTTATTTTATACCCTTTCCTCTAAATATATTATATATCCACTTTATGCCAGCCACAATTCTAGGCACCATGATTAAGCAATAAACAAAAGTAGATATGGTATCTGCACCTCCCCTTAAAGAATTTGGGGCAAGGCATAAGAGAAAGACATTAACCAATCATCCAAATGCTGTGAAAGTACAACTTCTCTATTATGAAGGTCCCTGGAGATCTAAAACTTGTAATAAAGAGGTGTAGGCTAGTCTGAAAAGATCGTGTAATGTAGCAGTTAACCCCATGAACTCTGGAATCAGGATGCCTAATTTTGAATCTTAGCTCTATCACTTTCTAACTGCTCTTGGGAAAATTACTTAACCTCTCTGAGCTTTAATTTTCTCCAAGAATAATGTATATTATAATGAATTATGTTCCAAAAATGGACACTAAAAAAGATAGTTTTAAAGATTTACTACATTATTTATGTGTAAAGCACTAGAAAAGAGCCTATTACATACTAAGTGCTTGATAAATGCTAAATGTTGTCACCACCACCACTATTACTTATGGTGAGTCAGAGTGGCATGGAGGGGGGACCTTAACAGAAAGATGTCCTTGAAGAAGTCATAACTGAGCTGAAATCTGGAGACTGAAGAGAAGTTACCAGGGAAGGGTAGAGTGAGTGAGTTGTGAGGAGAACCTATATAATAAAGGCCTTATTTCTGGAGGGAACATGGCAAGTTCAAGGTACTGAAAGAGGGTCAGTTAGGCAGAGAGTTGGGGAAAATTGTGCAAGAGAGGTGAACAGGAAGAGATAGCAAGTGGTATTATAAACAATATAAATAATTTGGCTCTTTATTCTAAGAGCAATGAGAACCCATGGAAGGTTTTGATAAAGAAGGTTGACATAATTAGATTCTCATTTTGTAAAAATCTGGGCCACGTGTGGTGGCTCAGACTGTAATTCCAGCACTTTGGGAGGCCGAGGTGGGCAGATTGTCTGAGCTCAGGAGTTTGAAACCACCCTGGGCAACATGGTGAAACCCCATCTCTACTAAAACACACAAAAAATTAGGCAGGCATGGTGGTGTGCACTTGTAATCCCAGCTACTCGAGAGGCTGAGGTGGGAGAATCTTTTAGGCCTGGAAGGCGGGGTTGCAATGAGCCAAGATCATGCCACTGTACTCCAACTTGGGTGACAGAGTGAGACTCCATCTGAAAAAACAAAATAAAACAAAAAACAAACCCATTGAAAACCAAATCTGACTGAATAATGCAGAATATATTGGAAGTTGGCAAAATTGGTTGTGGATAGATGATATAGGCTGGCTCTGTGTTCCTACCCAAATCTCATCTTGAATTGTAATCCAAATTGCAATCTCCACGTATTGGAGAAGGGAAAGGACTTTGTGGGAGGTGATTAAATCATGGGAACAGTTTCCCCATGTTGTTCTCATGATAGTGAGTGGGTTCTTATGAGATCTGATGCTTTTATAAGGGGCTTTTCCCCATTTGCTCAGCACTTCTCTCTCCTGCTGCCATGTGACGGAGGACATGTTTGCTTCCCGTTCTGCCTTGATTGTAAGTTTCGGGAGGCGTCTCCAGCCATGCAGAGCTGTGAGTCAATTAAAACTCTTCCCTTTATAAATTACCCAGGGCAGTTCTCTACAGCAGTGTGAGAATGGACTAATATAGCAGACTAACTATTGAAAATTTCTAGGAAAGAGATTACAGTAGCATGTACTAGTTGGTGGAGATAAGAATGGAATGGACAAATTGGAGAAGTATTTAAGTAGAATGAGCAGAACTGTGTGCTGGATTGGATGTAGGGTTCAAAGAAGGGTCTATAATTCTGGCTTATGCAAGAGGGTGGTGATGACACTCACTTAGACTGGACCATGGAACAGGATTAGGTTTGAAGAGCGAGGACAGCAGGAAATAAGTTTAATTTCACACATGCTGAGTATGAGGTACATTTTTTTTTTTTTTTTCAGGGACAGTGTTTTGTTTTGTCACCCAGGCTGGATTGCAAAGGTATGATAAAAGCTCACTTTTACCTTCAACTCCTGGGCTTAAGCAATCCTTCCCACCTCAGCCTCCCAAGTAATTAGGTGCACACCACCATGCCCAGCTAATCATAAAAAATATTTTTTTAGAAACTGGATCTCACTATGTTGCTCAGGCTGATCTGGAACTCCTGGCCCCAAGTGATCCTCCCACCTCAGCCTCCCAAAGCCCTGGGATTACAGGTGTGAGCCACAGTGCCTGTTCCTGAGACTTCTAAAAAAAGATGTTTAGAAGGTTTGAGGCTTAGCAATGATATCTGAATGTATTTCACGTGAAGATATATATTTACATATCAATTATTTAGAGGTGGTGTCTGAAGCTTAGGGAGAATGTATAGATAAGAAAATCTACAGCAATGCTGCCCAATAAAACTATAATGTAAGCTACATATGTAATTTAATATATTCTACTAACCTAATTAAAAATAATAAAAATGTGAAATTAATTTTAACAATATATTTATTTAACTTAATATATCCAAAATGTTATCATTTCAACATGTAATAATGTAAAAAATTAATAGGATATTTTTATCTCACCTCGCCTTAGAAATCTGGTGGGTTTACAAACACCACATGTTCTCACTCACAGGTGGGAACTGAACAATGAGAACACGTGGACACAGGATGGGGAACATCACTCACCAGGGCCTGTCATGGGGTGGAGAGAGAGGGGAGGGATAGTATTAGGAGATATACCTAATGTAAATGATGAGTTAATGGGTGCAGCACACCAACATGGCACATGTATACATATGTAACAAACCTGCACGTTATGCACATGTACCTTAGAACTTAAAGTATAATAATAATAAAAAAAGAAATCTGGTGGGTTTACTACACTTAGAGCACATTGTAGTTCAGACTATATACATTTTAGGCACTCAATAGTCACATGGCTAGTGCTACCAGTTGGACAGCACTTACTTGTCTTGGAAAGGAGTGGAAAGGGAGGATAAAAGAAAGAGAAGAAAGAAAGCAATTGGGAGAAGAGGAGAGAGAGTGTAGTATGGTAAAAATCAAGGAGATATTATATTCTAGAAGAAGTGAGTCAAAATATTCAACTGATGTCAGCTTTCGCTTCTGTAATAGTCAGGGTCAGATATCGTAGGGTTTTATAGTCCAGGTTCAAGACTCCCAAGTGTATACTAAGACCAACAGGAAGATACTCAATATCTCCAGGCTCCATACTATCATCTATGGCACTGCCATTATCCTCACTCCCTGTATCCAACTTACTATCAAGTTGTCATCAAGTTCCATGGATTCTTCCCTAATAAACGTCTCTCATTCTAGTCACTTGTGTTGTTGTTGAGGTCTGTATCCTGTGATTTTTCATCTCATGTAATTCAGGGCTATACAATACCATAACAAACATTGTTTGGTACCATTGAACTGGTACCAGAAATATTAAAATTCTGTCTCATAAATACATAAGAGAGCTTGGTCATATCAGTGAGCAGTTCTGTTAAGACAGAAACACTATGAGGGACAGCAAAGAAAAGATTTCATTAATCATGGATACTTTTATAGACATTATAAAATGTTATTATACTACAGTAGTAATTTTGTTGGAATTATTGACGTCTTATTTAATACTCTTGTGTCTTCTTGTTTTAGATAATGGTGCTAAAATATCTAATATTTAAAGTGTATTATAAAAAACACAAAAATGTTTGAGAATCATTTCTTTATTGTCTCATTTCTGTGCTATTACAATACTGCTACATGTGATGACTCTGTACGTCTGTCTTGCTTACATCCATTTTATACATAGGTATATCACATTTTATTGCATTTCACTTTAGTGTACTTCACAGATATTGTGTTTTTTACAAATTGAAGATTTGTGACAACCCTGTGTCAAACAAGTCTATCCATACCATTTTTCCGACAACATGTGCTCACTTTCTGTCTCTATGTCATGGTTTTGTGTCACAATATTTCAAAACTTTTCATTATTATTCATTCTGTTACGATAGTCTGTGATCAGCGATCTTTGATGTTACTATTGTAATTGTTTTGGGGTGCTACAAACTGCACTCTTATAAGACAGCAGACGATTAATAAATGTTGTGTGTGCTCTGACTGCTCCACTGATCAGCTGTTCTCTCATTTCTCTCTCTCTCTTCTTGGGCATCTCTATTCCCTGAGCCAAAAAAAATATTGAAATTAGGCCAACTAATAACTCCATAGTGGACTCTAAGTGATCAAGTAAAAGAGTCACACATCTCTCACTTTAAATTGTAAACTAGAAATGATTAAGCCTATTGAGGAAGTCATGTCAAAAGCCGAGATAGGCAGAAGCCTGCACCTCTTGTGTCAGTTATCCAAGCTGCAAATGCAAAAGAAATTAAAAGTTTTTCTCTAGTGAACACACAAATGATAAGCAAAACAGCCTTACTGCTTATATGGAGAATTATAAAGGAAAACTGAGGTGACAGTGCACCTATTTACAGCATGGTTTACTCAATATTGTAAGCCCATTGTTGAGACCTATTGCTCAAAAAAAAAAAATCCCGATTTATTTCAAAATATTATTGCTCATTGACAATATGCCTGTTCACCCTAGATCTTCGATAGAGATGTATAAGGAGATTCATGTTGTTTTCATATCTGGTAACACAACATCGCCTTCTGCAGTCTGTGAATCAGGTAGTAATTTTGACTTTCTAGTCTTATTATATAAGAAATACATTTCATAAGGTAATGGCTGCCATAATTAGTGATTCTTTGGATGGATCTGAGAAAACTAAAACTTTCTGGAAAGAATTTATAATTCTAAATGCCATTAGGAACATTCATGATTGGTGGGAGGAGGTCAAAATATCAAAAATAACAGGAGTTTGGAAGAAGCTCATTCCATGGATGACTTTGAAAAGCTCCATAGTTCAGTGGATTAAGAAACTGCACATGTGGCAGAGATAACGAGACCTAAAATTAGAAGTGGAGCCTGAAGAGGTGACGGCATTGCTGCAATACTGTGATAAGACTTGAATAGAAGAGTTGTTTCTTATGAATGAGTAAAGAAATTGTTTTTTTGAGATAAAGTCCACTCCTGCTGAGGATGCTGTGAACATTGCTGAAATGACAACAAAGGATTTAGAGTATTGCATAAACTAAGTTGTTAAAGCAGCGGCAGGTTTGAGAGGTTTGATTCTAATTTTGAAGGAAGTTCTACTATGGGTAGAATGCTCTCGAAAAGTACCACATGCTACAGAGAAACCTTTTGTGAAACGAGGGTTCAGTCAATGTGGCAGACTTCATTTTTGTCTTTTTTAAAGAAATTGCCACAGCCACTCCAACCTTCAGCAAACGCCATCCTGATCAGCTGATGGTCGAAGCCGTCATCATGAAGGCAAGACCCTCCACCAACAAAAAATCACTATTCCCTGGTCTCAGATGATTGTTAACATTTTTTAGCGATAAATTATTCTTAAATTAAGATATATACTTTGTTTTTTGGCATAATGTTATTGCACAATCAGTAGACCATAGTAAAGTGTAAACATAACTTTTATATGTACTAGGAAACCAAAATATTTTATATATTCATACCTTCTGAAGGTATCTGCATATATGGCCCTTTGTTTATAGAAACTTTTCTACAACAGCCAAACTTGTGAACTACCCAACTAGGCCACAGGCTTTCCTGCTTCCTTTTCTTGCCTTTGCCAACCTGCCTACCCTGTTTGTTACTCATTTCCTTCTAGAATCTGCCTGGTGTCAGATTGATCTTTAGTGTTTTTCTTGGTTATCCAGGTTAGAATTCTGTGCCACTGTTTAGGTCCTATGATAGACACACTTGCCCTGCCCTTTGCCCCTGGACCTACTCTGTGGGCCACACACACACAGTTCCTGTACAAATTGACTAAGGCTTTTTGTGCCTTTTTTATTTTTTAAAGTTCCAGGCAGAACTTGCAGGTACATTTGTGCCCTGGTGGTTTGCGGCACCTATTAACCCATCATCTAGGTTCCCTCCCCTCACCCCCTACCCCCTCAACAGGCCCCAGTGTGTGTTGTTCCCCTCCTGTGTCCATGTGTTCTCATTGTTCAACCCCCACTTATGAGTGAGAACATGCGGTGTTTGGTTTTCTGTTCCTATGTCAGTTTGCTGAGGATGATGGCTTCCAGCTTCATCCATGTCCCTGCAAAGGACATGATCTTGTTCCTTTTTGTGGCTGCATAGTATTCCATGGTTTATATGCACCGCGTTTTCTCTATCCAGTCTATCACTGATGGGCGTTTGGGGTGGTTTCCATGTCTTTGCTATTGTGAATAGTGCTGCAGTAAACATATGTGTGATGTGACTTTATAGTAGAATGATTTCTATTCCTTTGGGTATATGCCCAGTAATGGGATTGCTGGGTCAAATGGTATTTCTGGATCTATATCCTTCAGGAATTGCCACACTGTCTTCCACAATGTTTGAACTAATTTATATTCCCACCAACAGTGTAAAAGCGGTCCTATTTCTCCACAGCCTCACTAGCATCTATTGTTTCTTGACTTTTTAATAATCCCTATTCTGACTGGTGGGAGATGGTATCTATTGTGGTTTTGATGTGCATTTCTCTAATGATCAGTGATGCTGAGCTTTTTTTAATATGTTTGTTGGCTGCATAAATGTCTTCTTTTGGGAAGTGTCTGTTCAATCTTTTGCCTACATTTTGATGGGGTTGTTTGTTTTCTTCTTGTAAATTTGTTTAAGTTCCTTGTAGATTTTGGATATTAGACCTTTGTCAGTTGGATAGATTGCAAAATTTTTCTCCCATTCTGTAGGTTGTCTGTTCACTCATGATAGTTTCTTTTGCTGTGCAGAAGCTCTTTAGTTTACTCTGGCCATGCAATTTCACTTCGCTTTGGAAAGGGCCAGGATGACATCATCAGAAATTTAACACTGCGGGAATGACCCTCAACCAATAAAAATGGGGGCTGGGGCCAGGCGCAGTGTCTCATGCCTGTAATCCCAGCACTTTGGGAGGCTGAGGCAGGGGGATTACCCGAGGTCAGGACTTTCAGACCTGCCTGGCCAACATGGCAGAACCCCATCTGTACTAAAAATACAAAAAACTAGTTGGGCCTGGTGGCGCACATCTGTGGTTCCAGGTACTTGGGAGGCTGAGGCAGGAGAATCACATGAACCAGGGAGGTGGAGGTTGCAGTGACCTGAGATTGCGACCACTGCACTTCAGCCTGGGCAACAGAGCAAGACTGTTTCAAAAAAAAAAGAGCGGGGGCGGGCGTGGTCTATGGGTATGTACTTTGACTCTGACTTTCTCACTCCATGGTGAAAAATGTTGACGTGTGTTTTTCAGTCTTTCAGAAGGTCCCTGATTTCTTACAGATGTAACCTGCTCATTAATGCATTCATGGGCTTTCCTCCTTCCTCTATCTCACTTCTTCATCCTAATTATGCATCTTGAGATTACTTCCCACATAAACTACTTGCACTCCTATCCTTTTCTCAACGTCTGCTTTTGGAGAAACTCAAAGTAAGATTGGACCAGACAACATATTCACCAGCACTGTATTTTACATTTTCTTATTCAACCCTTACTTACCCAACTGGCATGTTATCTCTTTGAAAGTGAAACTTTGGGGTTTTATTGTTGGGGTTTTATTAAATGATATTTGTAAAAATCTTAAGTTCTCTCTAAGAGTAGCCATTATGATTGTTACTGAGTGCTTTTGTAGTTAAACACCTTCACAACATTTTATAAGAGAAGAAGAGCAAGGAATAGTTATTGGCTAAATTATTACAGTGTGATGGTGCTAGAAGGAATTCAGGCCAAAACCAATTCAAGGTCCTTCGCTAAAGGGGTTATACCATTTTAAAGCTGAAGAGTGTAGAGATACTTTATGAAATAAACTTTGATATAGACTACCTTGGGGACAGGGCACTGGGGTGATTTGTCTGACATTAGATTGTTGTAGGGGTTTTTTAAAAATATAAAATAAATTATTTTAAAAAATCAGCTTTCTGGAGAGATTTTCTAGGGTTCTGTGTTTCATATAATAAAAAGTGTGATCCTCAAAGAGTAAACTTCAGCCCTGCTGGCTAATGATGTCTCTGGCCTAAAGGGATGACTCAATTCAAATGCTCTTCTCATTCTGTCTCACTAATGTATCTTCACCAGAAATCCCTGTCTAGTTCCTAATAATATCCTTTGTGCATTGCTTACAAATGAAACACAACCTCTTTACAGTTATGGAACTTGTCCAATTCCCAATCTCTGAGGGGCCAAACTTTTAATAAAGTCTCCAGTGAGGACATTCGGGTTTACTAAAACTTTCACTGAATATTTTTAATTTAGGCAAATCTCCCCAGTTAACCTGTCAAAGTTAAAATTAACCAAGTCATACACAGATTTAATAATTCTCAGTGAGCTTAATTTCTTTTCCAAGAGCAGTACCCAAGAAAATCTTCAATTTTTTTTTCTAGCCTGGAGTAAAAATAAAAAACAACAAAAGAAAGAAGCACCTATAAACTGGGCTGTTTAATGTATTTTGGTGCTCTGTATCAGAATCTTTTATTTATATTTGTATAGATGTAAAATAGCAATATTTATATATTATATTAATATATAAATATAAATATAAAGTTATTTATATTTATAAACTTGATGGTGATGATAACATCCAGGCCTGAGGTGAAAGACTGAAAAGGGATTTCCATGTAATACTGTTTTTGGAAGAAGCCATAGTTTTTCTTTTCTGTTTTTTTGTTTTCTTATTTATTTGTCTTTACTTTGCTTCCAATTAGCATGAATGGATTCTCTCTGACTCAACTCTTTAATTACCAAGGCGTTTCCAGCCATCATACCTTGAGTTTACAGCTGAGGCTTTATGTATTTTTAAAAATTAAGATATAATATACTTGGGATATAGTATAAAACTCTTCTGTTTATCAATGAATTGTTATTTATTCACCTGTGTAATATAATCACCTTAGTTGTTGATATCCTCTAATGTACAATACTTTTCTTCATTTTATATATCCTTTTCTTCTGTCTCACCTTATTTTCCATTTTCCCTCTTCCCATCTCTATGTCTATCCTACTACCTCCCATTTCTCCACCCTCTCTACATCTCTCTCTACTTACAGCTGCTCTCCACTTGTATTCTCCCTTTTGTTCTCCTACCTAGTCTCACTTCCCCTTGTGTAGGTGCATCTGGAAGTTCCTGAGCTGGTTATAAACTGTTGCTCAATTTTATTACTCACCATTGTAAAGTCTTGCTGAAGCTCTAATTGAGCCCAGGATCAAAGCACTTCTATAGAGGATAAAGTGGGATGACTATGATTGGCCACTTTGTACCCACGGTGTTTGGGAGAAACAGTCCAGCCCCTCTTTTAAAAAATGAGCAAGACACCGATTCCATCACATTGACTCAAGCTGGCTTTCAAACCAGAGGACTGGATGCCGAATCGAATTGGCTGATCTGTCTGGACATGTCACTGTGACACTGGCATTAAAAACAGTAGGTGAAGGTAGCTTTATGGACAGAAGAAAAAAAGTCAGTATTTACTGGTTCCTTATATATTTACATTTTTTCAAAATGAAAAGTTTTTATCATAAAACTGTAACTTTTATACACCATGCATAGGAAATATGAAATAAAACACAGTCAGAAATGTATAAAAAAGAACTTAAAAATATATGAAATATACACACTTGGTGGCTAACTAAAAATAAGTATTATTGACATTTTAATTTATATCTTTCCAGAATTATTTCTCCTATCTTTAGAAACTGGGAATCATATTGGAAAGAGTGTTTTATCTTAACATATTGTAGAAATCTGTCCCTATCAGCAAGCAAAAATTATATAATTAAACATAATCAATATGTACCTCTATTTTAAATTCATTCCCTTTTAATGGGTATGTGGCTTAATTCAAATTTTCTATTGTAAATAAGCTACTAATTAATATCCATTAAATATATCCTTGCTCTCCAGTCTAATAGAAATGAAATGTTTGGATCAAAGTGTATGAACATTGTAAAGCTTTTTGATCTGCTTTGCTAAAGTGCTCTCCAGAAAGATTGAGTTAATCTGGGAAAAGTCTCTGACCCATTACACCACCAACAAACTGACTAACATCATCCTGTTTAGTTTTTGCCACACTGATATTTCTTTTCTTTCCTTGCATCAGGAAAATAAACTAGATAAAACCCCAAAACTTGTTTGCCATTTGTATTTCTTTGATAAATGTCTATTGATCTTTCCTTTACTAATTAAGATGCTAATAAAAAGGGGTAACAGCTGTGTGATATACGGGAATTCTCTGTATTATCTTTGTAATTTTCTATAAATCTGAGGCTGTTTATTTACTGAAAAAGTCTTTGAGATAAAGCTCTACTTTTTAGAATGAATCCAGATAGCAACTGGAAAACATTTCTCAATTTTAAATCCTCAAAGGTAATATTTTGATTCAAGCAAGAATTTTCAATGGGTGCTAACACCATTTATAAAAAATTATTGAGGACAGTAAATGCACACAATATCAATGTATCAAACCCTACTGCTGCTACTATTCCCCTGATTTACACTGACTTCTCAGTTCCCAGAACGCACTAAGAAAACTATACTTTGCAGGATATTTTATAACATGTCTGACCAAAATACTTAATGAAAATGAAAGTATTTTCATTTTAATTTAAATACCATTGAAGGAAAAAAATAGGTAAGATAATTCCCTAGATTGAAGGGGACTAAAATGTAATAATAACTAAAAGCAAATAGTGACCAGTAATTGAATCTTTAATTAAAAAATAAACTGCTATGGGGAACAATTTTGGGATTATTGGGGAAAATTCAAATGTAAAATACATATTAGTGATGTTAAATTTCTTTAGGATAATACTGATATTATGACTATGTAGAAAATGTCTTTGTTCTTTTGAGATATACATTATTTATTGATAAAGTGTCCTGATATCATTAACTATATATGTATTATGTGTGTACATATATATGTATACATGTATTATACGTATGTACATACATATTTGTAGATAGGCAAATGTGGTGAGCTGTTAGAAGTGTCCAACTGTTAACAACTATTTAACAATTGTTTAAATGTTTAAATGTTTTGAAAAACCAAAAATGGGTATTAATTGTATAATTTTCTAGGCTTTTCAGTAGGTTTTAATTTTTTCTAAATAAATTCAAGGGAAAATGTTATTGATCCATATCTCTCTTGAATTTCTGTACTATCTGCCTGCCCACTTCACAGCTTAGCTTCTGGAAAAGTTTTCTTCTCATGCTACACTTTTTTATGTTATGTATAGTGTGACTTAGTGGTTAGGAATCGAAATTCTGGAGGCAAGCAGCCTGGGTTTGATTCCCGAGCTCCACCTTTGTATTTCTGTGGACAAATTGTAAAATCTCTCTGTACCTTAATTTTTAAAAGTGTCTTTTAGAAATTAAAATATAGTTGAGTAAAAAGCTTAATAGATATCTAAATAGTAAAATAGATGCCTCTGATAAGTCACTAAATATTTCAAAGTATGAGACTTTTATTCAGGAAAAGCATAAAAAATAATGCCTAGTGAATTGGTAGGTAATATGTTTGGAAAGTCCAGTGATGAAGATTCTTTGCTTGGCCAAACTTTAGGCCACTTCCAAACCTTCTTTTAGGCCCATCTGTGCACTTCTTTGTAAAATCTAGTTATAGAAAATAATGCTGCTAAGGCAGTTCACCAAGAATCCCCCACTCTCAATACTTGATCAACTTTGATACCTGATCAAATTGTTTCACTCCTTACCCCTGGTGTCTGATCACCTTGGCCTGCCCTCAGCAGGCATCCTGGTAGGTCGGTTGATTCAGCCAGAATTCTCCACATACTTGATATGTCTTCTTAGTGATTTTCCATCCATGAAACCCCCCTGTTCCTTGGCTACAAATCCCCACTTGTCCTTGCCATATTGGAGCCCAGTTCTATACTAGGGCCTCTCTCCCCCTATTGTAATAGTCCTGAATAAAATTTGTCTTCACCACTTTACTTGTCTGGCTGTTTTTCTTTGACAGTTTTCGGTGCTGAGATACAGATCTGGATCAGAACTACCATTGGATTCTCAGACGTAGCAGCAGGAACTCTCAGCACACACCAGGACCTTTGTCTCCAGACTGTTTGCTTGCTCATTCAGGTACTTGATGGTGAGCCCAACTCCAAAATCCATTGCTCCAGATAAATGTCCACTGAAGCATGGTGAGGACAAATTTTGATTATTAAGATTTTGAATTTACTCTCTGAAGCTGGGTTAGAGTCTTAGATTTCTTTTGAAAGGCATCTCCTAGGCTGGAAAGTCTTTTAACAGAAGAAATTACATTTAAACCTAGGTCTTGATTCAAATTATATGTCATCGCTAAGGACTTGCTGACCCCAGAAGGAAAGGGAAAGATTTATTAAAATTTAGAATATTTCTCAGGGGATACTCTCTAAGATTTCTTCACTTATCACAACTTATCCACCTTCTGGTTGGACCTGGAGATGCCTCCCTTTGGTTTGAAAAAGCCAAATGGACCGCCATCTCTGAAGACCTTCAAGGATATTGGACTATCACTGATTTTCATCAGAGAATGAGGCAAGTAAGAGACAAATTGCTAGGAGCCATCTCTCAAGTCTATCCCACCAAAATTGATTGCTTACATATTCAAAATTGTAAGCAACTAAAGGATGAAACTTGCTATTGTCATCAACTATAGACAACACGGGAAGAACAACTTGAAGCTGGAACTGACTTACTTGACAGTTACTGCTCTGCCCACCAGCTTTGTAAATGGTCTCAGACTGCAGACCCAGGACACATTAAAGAAAAATTATATTAACTGGCAAAATTAAAACATATCTGAGTTCCACACATTAGT
Organism: Mandrillus leucophaeus; assembly: GCF_000951045.1. Taxonomy (NCBI): domain Eukaryota; kingdom Metazoa; phylum Chordata; class Mammalia; order Primates; family Cercopithecidae; genus Mandrillus; species Mandrillus leucophaeus. Next base: position 775,222 of record NW_012098988.1, on the reverse strand, counting down.
CCAGCATTATGTAAACAGTGTTTCAGAAAGATTGGAAACTACATGCCACAAGCTTATGACATTGCAAATGAAACAGTTAAAGCAACCTGAGAATTTAAACTCACAGGAAGCTCCAAAATCACTGGCTCCTATTGGTTTAGACACTTGCTGATATTATAAGGAACATAATACTTGTGCTTGGGATCATCCAGACCTCAAGAAAAAACAACAACTGAGTACCCTCCACGTCAAAGATTGTTCCGTGTCTTCCAGGGAAGTAAATGTCCAATGCCTTCAGCTACCACTAAACTCACAAGGAGAAATACTTTCTTTAGGCTTTAGCAAAACAAAGGCCAAAAAGTGGCTAGAGACAAAATTCAATTATGCTCGCTGTTTTTATTTTATATTTTATAATACACACACACACACACACACATACATATAGTTTGTTTGTTTGTTTGTTTCTTGAGACAAAGTCTCACAGTGTCATCCAGGCTGGAGTACAGTGGCATGATCTCGGCTCATTGTAACCTCTGCCTCCCTGGTTCAAGTGATTCTCCTGCCACAGCCTCCCTGGTAGCTGGGACTACAGGTATGCACCACCACGCCCGCCTAATTTTTTTGTATTTTTAGTAGTGACAGGGTTTTGCCATGTTGGTCAGGCTGGTCTCAAACTCCTGACATCAAATGATCTGCCCGTCCCAGGGTCCCAAAGTGCTAGGATCACAGGCATGAGTCACTATGCCTGGCAACTGTGTGTTAAATATCCGGGTCATGATATTTCATCTTCAAGTAAAATCATCAGGCTGAGCCTCTACTGCTAATCACTTTTATCTCCCTGAAACAAAATGACAATAGAAAATGTTGGGGGAGCGGGTCGGTCTTGTGGCATATTGTAAAGTAAATACCTAATTTCTCTATGATTGCCTCACTCTTTATGACTAGGGATTTATCTCCAAACCCAGTAGCCTGGGACTCTTTAACCAGATTCTTTGGAAAATTTAAGGACTCGCTACTTTCACCTCTCACTCTTAGACTTCCCAATTACTCCCTGCCCTTTTACTTATTTTTGCATGAATGGGAAGAACATGTCCTTTGAGCGTTACCTCACAAGCATAATGGACACCAGAGATATCTAGGGTATTATAGTCTAGCCTTAGACCCGTTACCTTAGGTATATCCTTGTTGGCTGCAAGCCACGGCCACAACCACCAAATTTGTCCAAGATCCTATTATTAATAGAGCACAACGCTTTTCTGCATCTCTACTGACCTCTTACAAAACTTTAAAATCCTCCCCCTCCCACATCACTGTACATCACTTTTTAAACCTTAACCTTGCCACTTGCTTCCTTTACCAACTGATGAGAAACCTCACAAACCATGCATTTGACAGGGGACTAATATCTACAAAGAACTCAATTCAACAACTAAATACAACTAAATAAAATGAAATAAAAATAATCTCATTAAAAAAATAGGCGTCTATCACTCTATTCTCTATCTTTATAAGATCAATTTTTTTAGTTCCTACATATTCAGTGTATTGAAAGTGTTATTATCTACTCACTATTTTTGTTCTTCTTAGTGGAGAGGGCATCTTGGAGCCCTGATAATCAATTTTATCCTTTTTTAAATGGCTGAATAGTATTCCATTGTGTATATATACCACATATTTTTAGTTAATAAAGAGATTTTTATATTCGTGTCAGCCACTGCAAATAAGAATGGAATGTAATTTGCAAATTTACTATGCCATTTGCATTAGCAAACAGCAAAAGATGCACTTATTTTTATTTATTTGTTTATTTTTAATTTCCACAGGTTATTTGGGAACAGGTGGTGTTTGGTTACATGAGTAAATTCTTTAGCGTGATTTGTGAGATTTTGGTGCACTCATAACCCGAGCAGTATACACTGCACCCTTCTTTTACTCTTTTGTCCCTCACCTCCTTCCCACTCTTTCCCC
>NW_012098988.1:770367-772755 GCF_000951045.1 Mandrillus leucophaeus | reverse complement strand
TGTATAATACACACATATATATACACATGTATACACACATATCACAGTTTCTCTATCCATTCCCTGATTGATAGGCATTTGGATTGGTTCCACGATTTTGTAATTGTGAATTGTGCTGCTATAAACATGCATGTGCAAGTATCTTTTTTGTATAATGACTTCTTTTCCTCTGGAAGATACCTAGTAGTGGGATGCTGGTTCAAATGGTAGTTCTGCTTTTAGTTCCTTAAGGAATCACCACACCATTTTCCATAGTGGTTGTGCTAGTTTACATTCCCACCAGCAGTGTAGAAGGGTTTCCTGTTGACTGCATCCACACCAGCATCTACTATTTTTTGAGTTTTTGATTATGATCATTCTTGCAGGACTAATGCGATATCACATTGTGGTTTTGATTTGTATTTCCCTGATTATTAGTGATGTTGAACATCTTTCATATTTTTTTGGTCATTTGTATATCTTCTTTTGAGAATTGTTTATTCATGTCCTTAGCCCACTTTCTGATGGGATTTTTTTTTTTTTCTTGCCGATTTGTTTGAGTTCGTTGTAGATTCTGGATATTAGTCCTTTGCCAAGTGTATAGATTGTCAAGATTTTCTCTCACTCTATGAGTCGTCTGTTTACTCTCCTGATTGTTCCTTTTGTTGTGGAAAGGCTCTTTAGTGTAGTTAGGTACCATCTATTTATCTTTGGTTTTTATTGCATTTGCTGTTGGGTCCTTGGTCATGAAATCCTAGCCTAAGCCAATGTCTAGAAGTGTTTTTCCAATGTTATCTAGTATTTTTATAGTTTCTGTCTTAGATTTAAGTCCTTAATCCATCTTCAGTTGATTTTTGTATAAGGTGAGAGATGAAGATTGATATTCATTCTCCTACATGTGGTTAGTCAATTATTCCAGCACAATTTGTTGAATAGGGTGTTCTTTCCCCACTTTATGTTTTTCTTTGCTTTGTTGAAGATCAGTTGGCTGTAAGTATTTAGGTTTATTTCTGGATTCTCTACTCTGTTTCATTGGTTTATGTACCTATTTTTATACCAGTACCATGCTGTTTTGGTGACTATGGCCTTATAGTATAGTTTGAAATCAGGTAATGTGATGCCTCCAGATTTGCTCTTTTTACTTAGTCTTGCTTTGACTATGTGGGTCCTTTTTTGGTTTCATATGAATTTTAGAATTGCTTTTTTCTAATTCTGTGAAGCATGATGGTGGTATTTTGATGGTAATTGCATTTAATTTATAGATTGCTTTTGGCAGTATGGTCATTTTCACAATATTGATTCTACCCATCCATAAGCATGCAATGTGTTTTCAGTTGTTTGTGTTGTCTATGATTTCTTTCAACAGTGTTTTTGTAGTTTTCCTTGTAGAGCTCTTTCACCTCATTGGTTAGGTAAATTCTGAAGTTGTTGTTGTTTTTTTTTTTTCCAGGTATTGTAAGAGGAGTTGAGTTCATAATTTGATTCTCAGCTTGATTGCTATTGATGTGTAGAACAGTTACTGATTTGTGTACATTAATTTTGTATCCAGAAACTTTGCTGAATTCTTTTATCAGTTCTAGAAGCTGAATTTTTTTAATCAGTTATAGGAGGAGTCTTTAGGGTTTTCTAGATAAACAGTCATATAATCAGCAAACAGCAACAGTTGGACTTCCTCTTTACCAATTTGGATGCCCTTTATTTCTTTCTCTAGTTTGATTGCTCTGGCTAGGACTTTTAGTACTATGTTGGAGAGGAGTGGTGAGAGTGGGCATCCTTGTCTTGTTCCAGTTCTCAGCAGGAATGCTTTCAAGTTGTCCCCATTCAGTATGATGTTGACCGTGGCTTTGTCATATATTGCTTTTATTACATTGAGGTATATTCCTTGTATGCTGAGTTTGCTGAGATTTTTGATTAAAAATAAAGAGATGTATTTTTTGAATGCTTTTTTTGCATCTATCAAGATGATTATGTAATTTTTGTTTTTAATTCTGTTAATGTGGTGTACCACATGTATTGCCTTGCATATGTTAAACCCTCCCTGCATCCCTGGTATAAAATCCACTAGTTCGTGGTGGATTTTTGTTTTTATATGTTGTTGGATTCTCTTAGCCAGTATTTTATCAAGGATTTTAGCATCTGTGTTCATCAGGGATATTGGTCTGTGGTTTTCTTTCTTATGTCCTTTCCTGGTTTTTGTATTAGGGTGACACTGGCTTCATAAAATGATCTAGGGAGGGTTCCCCCTTTCTCTATCTTGTGTAATAGTGTCAATAGATTGGTACCAATTTTTCACTGAATGTCTGTTAGAATTCTGTTATGAATCTGGCTCTGGACCTTTTTTTGATGGTAATTTTAAAATTACCATTTCAAACTTGCTGCTTGTTATTGACGTTTTCAGGGTATCAGATT
>NW_012098988.1:766201-769889 GCF_000951045.1 Mandrillus leucophaeus | reverse complement strand
TTTCTCTCTTCTTTTCTTGGTTATTTTTGCTAATGGTCTATCAATTTCATTTATCTTTTCAAAGAACTAGCTTTTTGTTTCATTTATCTTTTGTAATTTTTGTTGTTTCAATTTCATTTAGTTCTGCTCTTATCTTGGTTATTTCCTTTCTTATGCTGGGTTTGGGTTTGGTTTGTTCTTGTTTCTCTGGTTCCTTGAGGTGTGGCCTTAGATTGTCTGTGCTCCTTCAGACACTTCAATGTACGTGTTTAGGGCCATGAACTTTCCTCTTAGCACTGCCTTTGCTGTATCCCAGAGGTGTTGATAGGTTGTGTCACTATTGTCATTCAGTTCAAATAATTTTTTAATTTCCATCTTGATTTCACTTTTGACCCAATGATCATTCAGGAGCAGGTTATTTAATTTCCATGTATTTGCGTGGTTTTGAAGGTTCCTCTTGGAGTTGAGTTACAGTTTTATTTCACTGTGGTCTGAGAGAGTGCTTGATGTAATTTCAACTTTTTAAAATTTATTGAGGCTCGTTTTCTGGCCTATCATATGGTCCATCTTGAAGAAAGTTCTCTTGACTGTTGAATAGAATGTATATTCTGTGGTTGTTGGATGGAATGTTCTGTTTATATCTGTTAAGTCCATTTGTTCCAGGGTATAGTTTAAATCTATTGTTTCTTTGTTGGCTTTCTGTCTTGATGACCTGTCTAGTGCTGTCACTGGGGTATTGAAGTGCCTTACTATTTTTTTGTTGCTGTCTATCTCATTTCTTAGGTCTATTAGTAATTGTTTTATAAATTTTGGAGCTCAGTATTAGGTGCATATATGTTTAGAATTGTGAAATTTTCCTGTTGGACGAGGATTGTAATATTTTCCTGTTGGACAAGGCCTTTTATCATTATATAATGTGCCTCTTTGTTTTTTTTTGTTTTTTTTTGTTTTTGTTTTTGTTTTTTTTTTAACTGCTCTTGCTTTAAAGTTTATCTGATATAAGAATAGCTACACCTGGTCACTTTTAGTGTCCATTTATATGAAATGTCTTTTTCCACCCCTTTACCTTAAATTTATGTGAGTCCTTCTGTGTTAGGTGAGTCTTTTGAAGGCAGCAGATAGTTGGGTTGGTGAATTCTTATTCATTCTGCAATTCTGCATCTTTTAAGTGTAGCATTTAGGCCATTTACATTCAATGTTAGCATTGAGATGTGAGGTACCATTCCATTCATTGTGCTATTTGTTTTCTGTATACCTTGGTTTTTTGTTTTGGTTTTTTTAAATTGTATTTTTGTGTTATAGGTTCTGTGAGATTTATACTTAAAGAGGTTTGGTTTTGATGTGTTTCCAGGATTTGTTTCAAGATTTAGAGCTCCTTTTAGCAGTTCTTGTAGTGGTGGCTTGGTAGTGGTGAATCCTCTCAGCATTTGTTTGTCTGAAAATGACTGTATCTTTCCTTTATATATGAAAGTTTTGCTGGATACAAAATTTTTAGCTGATAATTATTTTGTTTGAGGAGGCTAAAAATAGGGCCCTAGTGTCCTCTAGCTTGTAGAGTTTCTTCTGAGAAACCTGCTGTTAATCTGATAGGTTTTTCTTTATAGGTTACCTGGTGCTTTCATCTCACAGCTGTTAAGTTTCTTTCCTTCATCCTAACTTTAGATAACCTGCTGACAATTTACCTAGGTGATGATCTTCTTGCAATGAATTTCTCAGGTGTTCTTTGTGCTTCTTGTATTTGGATGTGTAGGTCTTTAGCAAAGCTGGAGAAGTTTTCCTTGATTATTCCCCCAAGTATGTTTTCCAAACTCTTAGATTTCTCTTCTTCCTCAGGAATACCAATTATTCTTAGGTTTGGTCATTTGACGTAATTCCAGACTTCCTGGAGGCTTTGTTCATATTTTCTTATTCTTTTTTCTTTTTCTTTGTTGGATTGGGTTAATTCAAAGAACTTTTCTTTGATCTCCGAATTTCTTTCTTCTACTTGTTTGATTATATTGCTGAGACTTTCCACAGCATTTTGCATTTCCCTAAGTGTGTCCATTGTTTCCTAAAGTTTTGATTGTTTTTTATTTATGCTATCTATTTTATTGAATATTTCTCTCTTCACTTCTGATATCTTTTTTTTCCCCTTACATTGGCCTTCATCTTTCTCTGGTGTCTCCCTGATTAGCTTAATAACTAACCTCCTGAATTCCTTTTCAGGTAAATCAGGGATTTCTTCTTGGTTTGGATCCATTCATGGTGAGCTAGTACAATTTTTTTCGGGGCAGCGGCGGCAGGGGGTGGGGGGGGGCGGCGGCTAAAGAAACTTGTTTTGTCATATTACCAGAGTTGGTTTTCTGGTTTCTTCTCATTTGAGTAGTCTCTATCAGAGGAAAGGTCTAGGGCTGAAGGTTGTTGTTCAGATTCTTTTGTCCCGTGGCATGTTCCCTTGATGTAGTACTCTCCTCCTTTTCCTATGGATGTGGCTTTCTGAGAGCTGAGCTGTAGTGATTGTTGTCTCTCTTCTGGATCTAGCCATCCAGCAAGTCTACCAGGCTCCAGGCTGGTACTGGGGGTTGTCTGCACAGTCCTTGATGTGAACTGTCTATGGGTCTCTCAGTCATGGATACCAGCACTCATTCCAGTGGAGGTGGCATGGGGGTGAAATGAACTCTGTAAGAGTTCTTAGCTTTGGTGGTTTAATGCACTATTTTTGTGCTGGTTGGCTTCCTGCCAGGAAGTGACACTTTCCAGAGACCATCAGCTGTAGTAGTATGGGGAGGAACAGGTGGTGGGTGGGTCCCTAGAATTCCCAAGAGTATATGCCCTTTGTCTTCAGTTACCAGGGTAGGAAGGGAAGGATCATGGGTGGGAGCAGGGCTAGGCATGTCTGAGCTCAGATTCTTCTTGGGTGGGTCTTGTTGCGGCTGCTGTGGGGGATAGGGGTGAGGTTCCCAGGTCAATTGAGTTATGTTTCTAGGAGAATTATGGCTGTCTCTACTGTGTCATACTGGTTGTCAGGTAAGTGGGGGAAAGCAGTCAGTCACACGCCTCATCCAGCTCCCATGCAATCCAAAGGGCCAGTCTCCCTCCCTCTGTGTCCCCACCAATAGCACCAAGTCTGTTTCCAGGCAGTGGGTAAGCAGGCCTGAAAACTTGCTCCAGGTTACCTGCCTTCCAGCTGCAAAAGCAAGTATGGTTTACCTTCTTCCTCTGCCTGTGGAGTCTACACACCAGATTCATGCCCTCCCCTGAGTTCTGGTCAGGAGACTTCTTGATCAGTACAAATTGTTCCAAAGTTCAGTGGAGATTTTCTTCTCCCAGTGGCCTTTTCCCAGTACCTCTGACTACCCTTCCAAAGGACCCCTGTGAGGTCAGGCAGAAATGGTTTGCTAGGGGACCCAACAAGGTCACAGGGCTTTTCCTGCTGCTTCCGCTACCCCTGTATTTTGCTCAGCTCTCTAAATTGATTCAGTTCCAGTTAAGGTCAGAATCTCCTCCCGTAATCTAGACCTTTGGTTTCCCCAGTGGGGGTGTGTGTTCTGGGGTGGACAATCTTCCTTCCCACTTTTACGGTTTGGGCACTCACAGAATTTGGGGTGTCTCCTGAGTCCTGCAGGAGCAATCCACTTCCTTCAGAGGGTCTGTGGGTCCTCTCAGATTTCCTGATTTATTCCTGCAGTCGTTCTGGAGCAAAAATTCATGATGCGAGTCTCCACACGCT
>NW_012098988.1:761282-766151 GCF_000951045.1 Mandrillus leucophaeus | reverse complement strand
CTGAGACTTTCCACAGCATTTTGCATTTCCCTAAGTGTGTCCATTGTTTCCTAAAGTTTTGATTGTTTTTTATTTATGCTATCTATTTTATTGAATATTTCTCTCTTCACTTCTGATATCTTTTTTTTCCCCTTACATTGGCCTTCATCTTTCTCTGGTGTCTCCTTGATTAGCTTAATAACTAACCTCCTGAATTCCTTTTCAGGTAAATCAGGGATTTCTTCTTGGTTTGGATCCATTCATGGTGAGCTAGTACAATTTTTTTCGGGGCAGCGGCGGCAGGGGGTGGGGGGGGGCGGCGGCTAAAGAAACTTGTTTTGTCATATTACCAGAGTTGGTTTTCTGGTTTCTTCTCATTTGAGTAGTCTCTATCAGAGGAAAGGTCTAGGGCTGAAGGTTGTTGTTCAGATTCTTTTGTCCCGTGGCATGTTCCCTTGATGTAGTACTCTCCTCCTTTTCCTATGGATGTGGCTTTCTGAGAGCTGAGCTGTAGTGATTGTTGTCTCTCTTCTGGATCTAGCCATCCAGCAAGTCTACCAGGCTCCAGGCTGGTACTGGGGGTTGTCTGCACAGTCCTTGATGTGAACTGTCTATGGGTCTCTCAGTCATGGATACCAGCACTCATTCCAGTGGAGGTGGCATGGGGGTGAAATGAACTCTGTAAGAGTTCTTAGCTTTGGTGGTTTAATGCACTATTTTTGTGCTGGTTGGCTTCCTGCCAGGAAGTGACACTTTCCAGAGACCATCAGCTGTAGTAGTATGGGGAGGAACAGGTGGTGGGTGGGTCCCTAGAATTCCCAAGAGTATATGCCCTTTGTCTTCAGTTACCAGGGTAGGAAGGGAAGGATCATGGGTGGGAGCAGGGCTAGGCATGTCTGAGCTCAGATTCTTCTTGGGTGGGTCTTGTTGCGGCTGCTGTGGGGGATAGGGGTGAGGTTCCCAGGTCAATTGAGTTATGTTTCTAGGAGAATTATGGCTGTCTCTACTGTGTCATACTGGTTGTCAGGTAAGTGGGGGAAAGCAGTCAGTCACACGCCTCATCCAGCTCCCATGCAATCCAAAGGGCCAGTCTCCCTCCCTCTGTGTCCCCACCAATAGCACCAAGTCTGTTTCCAGGCAGTGGGTAAGCAGGCCTGAAAACTTGCTCCAGGTTACCTGCCTTCCAGCTGCAAAAGCAAGTATGGTTTACCTTCTTCCTCTGCCTGTGGAGTCTACACACCAGATTCATGCCCTCCCCTGAGTTCTGGTCAGGAGACTTCTTGATCAGTACAAATTGTTCCAAAGTTCAGTGGAGATTTTCTTCTCCCAGTGGCCTTTTCCCAGTACCTCTGACTACCCTTCCAAAGGACCCCTGTGAGGTCAGGCAGAAATGGTTTGCTAGGGGACCCAACAAGGTCACAGGGCTTTTCCTGCTGCTTCCGCTACCCCTGTATTTTGCTCAGCTCTCTAAATTGATTCAGTTCCAGTTAAGGTCAGAATCTCCTCCCGTAATCTAGACCTTTGGTTTCCCCAGTGGGGGTGTGTGTTCTGGGGTGGACAATCTTCCTTCCCACTTTTACGGTTTGGGCACTCACAGAATTTGGGGTGTCTCCTGAGTCCTGCAGGAGCAATCCACTTCCTTCAGAGGGTCTGTGGGTCCTCTCAGATTTCCTGATTTATTCCTGCAGTCGTTCTGGAGCAAAAATTCATGATGCGAGTCTCCACACGCTGCTCTGTCTTTCTGAGTCAGAGCTGCAATCTAGTCCTGACTCCCATCCACCACGATCCTATGATCTTCCCACATTTTCTTTATTCATCCATTGATGGGCACACAGGTTGATACAATAGCTTGGCTTTTGTGAATAGTACTGCAATAAACATACAAGTGCAAGACATTCTTTACAAAAATAGTATAGACAATCCTAAAATGAGTATATCCCTTTGATATACTCTTTTCTTTTCCTTTGTGTAAATGTCGAGTAGTGAGATTGTTGGAGCACATGGTAATCAGATTTTCAGGTTTTGAGAAACCTTCATGCTGTTTTCTATAATGGCTGTACTAATTTACATTTCCCCTAGCAATAAGTAAGAGTTCCCATTTCTCCACATTTTTATCTGCACGTATTATTTCTTGTCTTTTTGATAACAACCATTCTAACTGGGATTAGATGATATCTCGTAGTTTTTATTTGCATTTCCCTGATAGCTAGTTATATTGATTACTTTTTCATACACCTGTTGGCCATTTGGATGTCTTCTTTTGAGAAATGTTTGTTAAAATCTTTTCCCTACTTTTTAATGAGATTATTGGTTTTTACTGTATTTTTGTTTGAGTTCTTTGTATATGCTGGATATTGGTCTTCTGTTGGATATATAGTTTGCAAATACTTCCTCCCATTCCACAGATGTCTCTTCACTTGGTAGGTTATGTCCTTTCCTTTGCTGTGCAGAAGATTTTCAGCTTTTCTGTCCCATTTCTTTATTTTTTTTAACTATGTGTGCATTTGAGGTCTTAGCCACAAAATCTTTGTAAATATCCCGAAGTGCTTTTCCCTATGCTTTCTTCTAGTTTTTAAAAAATAAGTTTGAGCGTTACATTTTCATTGTTCACATATTTAGAGCTGATTTTTGTATATGATGAGAGTATGGGGTCTAGGTTTATTTTTCTGCATATGGATATCCAGTTTTCCTAGCAATATTTATTCAAGAGGATATCTTTTCCCCAGTGTATGTTCTTGGCACCTTTGTCAAATATCGGTTGGTTGTCAATATGTGGATTTATTTTAATTTCTTTATTCGGTTTCATTGGTTTATTTGTCTGTTTTTATTCCAATGCCATGATGTCTTGGTTACTAAAGATTTGTAGTATATTTTAAAGTCAGGTAGTGTAATGCCTAAAGCTTTGTTCTTTTTAATCAAATTGCCTTGGCTATTCAAGTTATTTTGTGGTTCCATACAAATTTTTGGATTGTCTGTATTATTTTTGTAAACAATATCTTTTGTATTTTGATAGGGATTGCATTGAATCTGTAGACTACTTTGGGTAGTTTGGTTGTGTTAACAATATTAATTTTTCCAACCCATGAGCGTGGAATGTCTTTCCATTTGTTTATATCCTATTCAACTTTCATCAATGTTTTCTAGTTTTTCTTCTAGGGAATTTTCACCTCCTTGTTTACATTTATTCTTACTTTTTGAAGCTATTGTAAATGGGATTTCTTTCTTGATTTCTCTTTCATCTAGTTAATTACTGATGAAGACATGCTACTAATTTTTTCTTTTAAATTTGTATCCTGAGACTTTACTGAATTTTTTCACAGATTTAAGAGTTTTGTTGTGAAGTTTTAGATCATGCTACCTGCAGAGAGGAACAATTTGACTCCTGCTTTTCCAATTTAAATACCTGTTATTTCCTTCTCTTTTCTCATTGCCTTTGCTGGACTTGCAGTGCCATGTTGAATTAGAATGGGAAGAGTGGTTATCCTTGTTTTTGTTCTTAAGGAAGGGCTCCAGGTTTTCCTCATTCAGTATGGTGCTAGAAGTGGGTTTATCACATATGGCCTTTATTATGTTAAAGTATATTCCTTCTATGTATAATTTGTAGAGAGTTTTAATCACAAAGGGAATTTTATTAAATGCTTTTCCTGAATCAAGTGAAATGATCAGTTGTTCTTTAGTTGTTGGTGTGATGCATCACATTTATTGATTTGTCTATGTTGAATCGTCCTTGTATCCCTGAGATAAATTCCACTTGATCTTAGTGCATTATCTTTTTGATATGTTATTGGATTTAGTTTGGTGACTTTTTAAATGCATTTTGTACTTATGTTCAGCAGGGATATTGGCCTGTAGGGGCCTTTGTATTTGTTTTATTTTGCCTTGTTTTGGTGGTGCTGTGTTCTTATCTGAGTTGTTATTAGGGTACTGCTTGATTCATAGACAAATGTATAAAGCATTCCCTATCCTTCACATTTTGGGGACTACTTTGAGAAGTATATACCTGTCAGTTCTTCTATATATATTTGGTAGAATTCAGAAGTAAAGCCATCTGTTCTTGACCTTTTTGGTGGGGGAGTTTTTTTTATTGATTTGATCTCCATACTGATTATTGATTTCTTCAGGTTTTCTATTTCTTCCTGATTCAATCCTTGTAGTTTGTATGTATCCTGTAATTTATCCATTTCCTCAAGAGTTTTCAGTGTGTTAAGATATGTTTGTTTGTAATTGTCTCTAACAATCCTTTGTAGTTCTGTGATATCAGTTGTAATGTCACCTTTTTCACTTCTGATTTTATTTATTTGAGTCTTCTCTATTTATTCTTGGTTAGTATAGCTAATAGTATATTAATTTTGTTTATCTTTTCCAAAAATATACTTTTCATTTTGTTTTCTATTTTGTTTAGTGTACTTTGCCCTTTATTATTTCTTTTCTTCTACTATTTTGGTTTTGCTCTTCTAGCTCTTGAAGTATGTTGTTGGTGTGTTTATTTGAAACATTTCAATTGTTTCAGTGTTGTAATTTATTGGTATAAACTTCCCTCAAAATTCTGCATTGATTGTATCCCCCTAGTTTCAATATATTGTGGTTTTTATTCAGCTTTTATTATAGGTTTGGGAGCACATGTGCAGGTTTGTTACAAAGGTATATTATGGGGTATTTTATTTTCTGTTTCTGCATTTTCATTTGTATTTGTTGCTAACATGTTTTTGATTTCCTTTGTAATTTCCTCTTTGACTCAGTGGTCGTTTAGGAACATGTTGTTTAATTTCTATGTACTTGTTCAGTTTCCAGAGTTCCTCTTGTTAATATTGAATTTTATTCTACTATATTCTCAAAGTTACTTGATATGATTTTTATTTAACAATTTTTGTTGAAGTTTGTTTTGTGGCC
>NW_012098988.1:760545-761232 GCF_000951045.1 Mandrillus leucophaeus | reverse complement strand
TTTATTTGAGTCTTCTCTATTTATTCTTGGTTAGTATAGCTAATAGTATATTAATTTTGTTTATCTTTTCCAAAAATATACTTTTCATTTTGTTTAGTGTACTTTGCCCTTTATTTTTTCTTTTCTTCTACTATTTTGGTTTTGCTCTTCTAGCTCTTGAAGTATGTTTTTGGTGTGTTTATTTGAAACATTTCAATTGTTTTAGTGTTGTAATTTATTGGTATAAACTTCCCTCAAAATTCTGCATTGATTGTATCCCCCTTGTTTCAATATATTGTGGTTTTTATTCAGCTTTTATTATAGGTTTGGGAGCACATGTGCAGGTTTGTTACAAAGGTATATTGCTTGCATGATGCTGAGGTTTGGAGTAAGAATGAATCCATCTCCCAGTACCCAAGATGAAGTTTCTCAGCCCTTGTTCTCTCCCTCTCTTCTCCCCTCTTGTATTCCCCAGTGTTTATTGTTCTCATCTTTATGTCTATGTGTACTCAATGTTTAGCTCCCACTTATAAGTGAGAATATGGGGTATTTTATTTTCTTTTTCTGCATTTTCATTTGTATTTGTTGCTAACATGTTTTTGATTTCCTTTGTAATTTCCTCTTTGACTCAGTGGTCATTTAGGAACATGTTGTTTAATCTCTATGTATTTGTTCAGTTTCCAGAGTACCTCTTTTTTTTTTTTTTTT
>NW_012098988.1:752594-760495 GCF_000951045.1 Mandrillus leucophaeus | reverse complement strand
CCTCTTGTTAATATTGAATTTTATTCTACTATATTCTCAAAGTTACTTGATATGATTTTTATTTAACAATTTTTGTTGAAGTTTGTTTTGTGGCCTAACATATTGCCTAGCCTGAAAAGTGTTCCATGTGATCAAGAGAAAAATGTGTATGCTGTAGCTATTGGGAGAAATATTCTCTAAATGTTTGTTAGGTTCATTTGGTCTAAAGTGAACTTTAAATCCAATGTTTTTTTGTCAATTTTCTGTCTAGATGATCTCTCCAATATTGAAAGTTGGATGTTGAAATCTCCAACTATTATTTTATTTGGGTCTCTCTCAGTAGTTCTAATTATATTTGTTTTGTATATCTGAGTTCTGCAATTTTGGGTGCATATATATTTGAATTATTATATATCTCTGATGAATTCATTTTTTATCATAATATAGTGACCTCTTTGTCTCTTTTTATGTTTTTTTCTGACTGAGTTACAATTTTGTCTGTTATAGCTTCTCTTGCATGCTTTTTGTTTCCATTTGCATGAACTATTTTTCTCATCCCTTCACTTTCAGTATTTGTATATCTTTGCAGGTGAAGTGAGTTTCTTAAAGGCAGGATAAAATTTTTTTCCCGATCTATATTAGTTCATTCTTGCACTGCTGTAAAAAAATACCTGAGACTGGGTAATTTAAAAGAAAAGAGGTTTAATTCACTCATGATTCTGAAGGCTTACAGGAAGCATAATGCCGGCACCTGCTTCTGGGGGGCCTCAGGAAGCTTGCAATCATGGCAGAAGGTGAAGGGGGAGCAGGCATCTCTCATGGTGGGAGCAGAAGCAAGAGAGCGGGCGTGGGGAGGGGAGATGCTACCCACTTTTAAATGATCAGATTTCATGAGAACTCACTCACTGTCATGAAGACAGTACAAAGAGGGATGCTAATAAAGCATTCATGAGAAATTTTCCCCCAAGATTCAAACACCCCCTACCAGGACCCACATTCAACATTAGGGGTTACATTTCAACATAAGATTTACTTGGGGACACCTTTCCAAACTGTCACCATGCATTTGGCCAGCCTATATCTTTTAATTTGGGAATATAAATTGTTCACATTCAAGATTTCTAATGATAGATGAGATCTTACTTCTGTCATTTTGTTCATTACTTTCTGATCATTTTGTATATTCTTTGTTCCTTTTTCTTTTTTATTCTTTACCTCTATAAAATCATGTTTATTTGTAGTGAAAACATTGCACAAAGGTACTTAGAAGGTGCTGGCAGGTATCTCCCGTTGTAGTTAGAGTGAATCAATTCCCAGGCCCTCAGACAACATGTGTAGGTGGCAGCAGCAGTGGCAAGCTGGGCAGGTCTGTCAGGACCCCAGATGGAACATGATGGCATTAATGGTAGTGGGTGGGGTGGACCTGTCCTCAGGCACCTAGATGATATGCAGACAGGCCCATCCCCAGGCCTCTTAAAGGTGCATGGAGGTGTAAGGCAGCTCTGCTGCTGGCGGTGGGATTTTACAACAGCTGCTTGGTCTTAAGGGGTGTGTGAAATCTATCATGAATGCACTTTCTGAAACAATACTTGATAGTATTGTTGGACTGCCATGGACTCAAGCAACTCCTGATACTAGTCTCAGAGCCCATGAGGGCTGAGGAGTTCTATCATCAATGATAGACTGAATAAAGAAAATGTGGTACGTGTATACTATGGAATACTATACAGCCATAAAAAGGAATGAGATATTGTTCTTTGCCAGAACATGGATGGAGCTGAAGGCCATTATCCTTAGCAAGCTAATGCAGGAACAGAACACCCAATACCACATGTTCTTACTTATAAGAGGGAGCTAAATGATGAGTACACATGGACACATGGGGGAAAGAACACACACTGGGGCCTGTCAGAGGGTGGGGGGTGGGAGGAGGGAGAGGATCAGGAAGAATAGCTAGTGGATACTAGGCTTAATACCTGGGTGATGGGGATAATCTGGTCAGCAAACCACAATGACACATATTTACCTATTTAACAAACCTGCACATCCTGCGCATGTACCCCTAAACTTAAAATAAAAGTTGAACATTAAAAAAAAGAAGCAGACTGGGTGCGGTGGCTCATGCCTGTAATCCCAGCACTTTGGGAGGCCGAGGCGGGTGAATCACAAGGTTAAGTGTTTGAGACAAACTTGGCCAACATGGTGAAACCCCGTTTCTACTAAACATACAAAAAATTAGCTGGGCGTAGTGGTGGGCGTCTGTAATCCCAGCTACTCGGGAGGCTGAGGCAGGAGAATCGCTTGAACCCAGGAGGTGGAAATTGCAGCGAGCTGAGATTGTGCCACTGCACTGCAGCCTGGGTCTAAAAAAACTAAACCAAACCAAAACAAAAAAGAAGCATAAATAAACTACAAATTGTTTCAAATGAGTGAACATTCCTATATTCTTCTAGATAATCAGGAAAAGCTTCATGGGATGGGTAACATTTCATATACACCTTGAAAAAAGATATCATTTCAGGAGTCTACAGTGGGAATGTGGACTGCTGGGGATCTCTCATTTATCTTTTCTCCACAATCGAGAATTCCTCCTGGCTCCAAGTGGAGCTCAGCTGAGCTGACTGCTTTGATTCCCTCTACTTCTACTTTCTTCTATCATTGATGGAAATTTAGGTTGATTCCACATCTTTGCTGTTGTGAACAGTGCTACAGTGAACATACGTGTGCATGTTTATAATAGAACAATTTATATCACTTTGGGTATATACTCAGTATTGGGATTGCTGAGTCAAATGGTATTTCTGCCTCTTCGTCTTTGATGAATTGTCACACTGTCTTCCACAATGGTTGAACTAATTTACACTCCCACCAACAGTGTCAAAGCATTCTTTATTCTCCACAACCTTGCCAGAATCTGTTGTTTTTTTTTTGACTTTTTAATAATAGCCATTCTGACTGGTGTGAGATGGTATCTCATTGAGGTTTTGATTTGTATTTTTCTAATGACCAGTGATGTTGAGCTTTTTTTCCTATGATTTTTGGCCACATGTGTCTTCTTTTGAGAAGTGTCTATTTATGTCTTTTGCCCACTTTCTAATGTTTTTTCTTTTTTTGTAAATTTAAGTTCCTTCTAGATGCTGTATATTAGACCTTTGTCAGATGCATAGATTGCAAAAATTTTCTCCCATTTTGTAGGTTGTCTGTTTACTCTGTTGAGAGTTTTTTTTTTTGCTGTGCAGAAGCTCTTTTAATTAGATCCCATTTGTCAATTTCTGCCTTAGTTGCAATTGCTTTCAGTGTCTTCATCAGGAAACCTTTGCCCATTCCTATATCCTGAATGGTACTGCCTAAGTTGTCTTCCAGAATTTTTATAGTTTTGGGTTTTACATTTAAGTTTTTAATCCATATTAAGTTAATTTTTGTATGTGTTGTGAGGAAGGGGCCCAGCCTCATATGGTTACCCAGTTATCCTAGCACCATTTACTGAATAAGGAATCCTTTCCCTGTTGCCTGTTTTTGTCAAATCTGTCAAAGATCAGATGGTTGTAGATATGTGGTCTAATTCAGGCATTCATTGTTCTGTTCCATTGGTCTGTGTTTCTGGTCTTGTACCAGTACCATGCTGTTTTGGTTACTGCAGCCCTGTAGTATAGTTTGAAGTTGGATAGCGTGAAGCTTCTAATTTTTTAATAGAATTGCCTTTGCTAGTCAGGCTTTTTTGCAGTTTCCTATGAATTTGAAAATATTTTCTTCTAGTTCTGTGAAGACTCAAATGATAGGAATAGCATTGAATCTATAAATAGCTTTAGGCCATATGATCATTTTTATGATGTTGATTCTTCCTATCTAGGAGCATGGAATGCCTTTCTATTCATTTGTATCATCTCTGATTTCTTTGAGAAGTGTTTTTTAGTTCTTATAGAGATCTTTTACCTTCTGTTTAGCTTCATTGCTAGGTATTGTGTTCTTTTTGTGGCAATTTTGAATGAGATTACGTTCCTGATTTGGCTCTTGAATTGACTGTGGTTTGGTGTATAGGAATGCTTGTGATTTTTGTATGTTGATTTTGTATCCTGAGACTTTGCTGAAGTTATTTATCAGCTAGGATTTTTGCATCAATGTTCATCAAGAATATTAGCCTGAAGTTTTCTTTTCTCTTTTTTTGTATCTCCACCAAGTTTTGTTTTCAGGTTGATGCTGGCCTCATAGAATGAGTTAGGGAGTAGTCCCTCCTCCTCAATTTTTTTCACTGGTTTCAGCAGGAATGATACCAGCTCTTCTTTGTACATCTGGTAGAATTCACCTGTGAATCCATCTAGTCCTAGTCTTTTTTTTTTTTATTGGTAGGCTATTTATTACTGACTCAATTTTTGACCTTTTTATTGGTCTGTTCAGAGATTCAATTTCTTCCTGGGTCATTCTTGAGAGGGTGTATATGTCCAGGAATTTATCCATTTCTTCTATAGTTTCTAGTTTATGTGCATGGAGGTGTTCTTAATATTCACTGATGTTTGTTTGTATTTCTGTGATGTCAGTAGTAATATCCCCCTTGTCATTTCTCATTGTGTTTATTTGAGTCCTCTTTTTTTTTCTTTATTAATTTAGCTAGCAGTCTATCTTATTAATTTTTTTCAAAAAATCACCTCCTGGATTCATTGGTTTTTTTTGAATGACTTTTGTGTGTGTGTGTCTAAATTTCCTTCAGTTCAGCTCTGATTTTGTTTATTTCTTATCTTCTGCTAGCTTTGGGATTTGTTTGCTCTTGATTCTCTAGTTCTTTTAGTTGTAATGATAGGTCGTTAACTTGAGATCTTTCTAACTTTTGATATTGTCATTTGGTGCTATAAATTTATCTCTTAACACTGCCTTAGCAGTGTTCCAGAGATTTGGCACATTGTCTCTTTGTTCTCATTAGTTTTGAATAACTTTTGGACTTCTGCCTTAATTTATTGTCCCAAAAGTACTTCAAGAGCAGCTTATTCAACTTCCATGTAACTGTATCATTTTAAGTGAATTTCTTAGTCTTGATTTCTAATTTGATTGCACTATGGTCCAAGAAATTGTTTGTTATGATTTTAGTTCTTTTGCATTTGCTGAGGAGATTTTTACTTCTGATTATGTTATCAGTTTTCGAGTATGTGCCATGTGGTGATGAGAAAAATGCATATTCTCTTATTTTGGGGTGGAAAATTCTGTGTGTGTATGTGTGTGTGTATGTATATATATACACAGCTCTTTAGAGGGGATATATATATGTGTGTATATATATATACATACACACACACAGAATATATATTTGATTTAGTGCTGAGTTCAGATCCTGAATATTTTTGTTAATTTTCTTTCTTGATGATTTTTAATTTTCTGTTTCGGTGATCTGTATAATATTGTCAACGAGGTGTTAATGTCTCCCATGATTATTGTGTGAGAATCTAAGTCTCTTTGAAGGCCTCCAAGCACTTGCTTTATAAATCTATGCTCCTGTGTTCAGTCTATATATATTTAGGTTAGTTAGATCATCTTGTTTAATTGAAACTTTTACCATTACATAATGCCATTTTTTGTCTTTTTTGATCTTTATTGGTTTAATGTCTGTTTTGTCAGAAATTAGGATTGCAACCCCTCCTTTTTTTCTGTTTTCCATTGGCTTGGTAGATTTTCCTCCCTTTATTTTGAGCCTACGTGTGTTATTGCATATAAGATTGGTCTCTTGAAGACAGCATAACAATAGATCTTGGTTCTTTATCGAACTTGCCACTGTGTGTCTTTTAATTGGGACATTTCACCCATTTAAATTCAAGGTTAGTATGGATATGTGTGGATTAGATCTTGCCATCATGATGTTAGCTGATTATTTTGCAGACTTGTTAATGTTATTGCTTTATAGTGTCACTGATTTCTGTACTTCAGTGTGTTTTTGTAGTAGGTGGTAATGGTCTTTCCTTTCCATATTTAGTGCTTCCTTCAGGGGCTCTTGTAAGGCAGGTCTAGTGGTAAACAATTCCCTCAGAATTTGTTTATCTGAAAAGGATCTTATTTTTTCTTCTCTTATGAAGCTTAGTTTGGCTAGATATGAAATTCTGAATTGGAATTTCTTTTTTTAAAGAATGTTGATATTGGCCTCCAATCTCTTCTAGCCTGCAGGGTTTCAACTGAGACGTCCACTGTTAGTCTGAAGGGCTTCCCTTTGTAGGTGACCTGGCCTTTGTCTCCAGTTGCCTTTAATATATTTTCTTTCATTTTGACCTTAGAGATGAGTATGTGTCTTTGGGATGATCTTATTGTAAAGCATTTTACTGGGCTTGTCTGCATTTCCTGAATTTGAATATTGGCCTCTCTAGCTGGATTGGAGAATTTCTCATGGATGATATCCTGGAATATGTTTTGCAAGTTACATCCATTCTCCCCATCTGTTTTAGGGACATCAATTAGCTATTCTCTTTTCCTCTATTTTTGTCTGACTTTCTTATTTCAGAAAGCCAGTCTTCAATTTCTAAGATTCTTTCCTCTGCTTGGTCTATTTTGCTATTAATACTTGTGATTGTGTTATGAAATTCTTGTAATGTGTTTTTCAGTTCTATGAGGCCAGTTACATTTTTTCTGTACTATCTATTTTTTCTGTCACCTCCTGCATTGTTTTATCATGATTTTACAGCTTCCTTGCATTGGGTTTTAATGCACTCCTATAGCTCAATGATCTTCTTTCCTGTCCATATTCTGAATTCTATTTCTGTCATTTCAGCCATCTCATTCTGGTTCAGAACCCTTGCTGGAGAGGTGATGTGATCATTTGGAGAAAATAAGACACTCTGGCTTTTTGAAAGTTGAGCATTTTTGTGCTGATTCTTTTTCATCTTTGTGGGCTTATCCACCTTTAATCTTTGAAATTGCTGGCCTTTGGATGTTTGTTTTTCCTTTTATGCTATTTGAAAACCTTGAAGGTTGGATTGTGGTATAAGGTGGATTCAGCCAACTGGTTTCATTTTTGGGTGATTTTAGGGGGCCAATGCTCAGCTCCCAACTCCTGAACTGTGTGCTCTAACTCTGAAGGACTAGTATTTGGCCCCAACTTTGGCTCCTCAAGGTTTGGATCCACTGCAGTTGGTGGGGGGTTGCTGAGGTACAGCTGTGACAGAGTGATAGTGGGTGCTGGGGTCCCTGCTTCCCTGCAGGTACTTACCACAGTGGCAGAGGACATGCAACTTGGTGGGAAGGTGGGGAGCCTCCCTCTAACTTTACAGTGTATGTAGTTCCATTGAAGGTGGTGTTGGTTTGGGGGCAGGATGCTTGTGGGTGCAGGTCTGGGTGCTTTCTCTGTGCCTCAAAAGCAGGAGTGATCATTCAGGTTGGGGGAGGATCTGCTGTTCTCTTTGCAGTGTTAGTACAAGTGCAGGGTGCTGAGAGGGCAATGGTTGCTGCCTCTGGGCCTGCCAAGGCTCCATCTGCAGTGGTGGTTGGTAGTGGAGAGGCAAACTGCATTTCCATGTGCCAGTGGGGCAATGAGGTAAAACCCACCTGTGCAGACATGTGCCAGTAAAGTGATGTGGGGAGTTGCTGTGGGCCTGGAAGAAGCTGCAGTGTAGGAAGGGAGTGGGCAGATTAATGTGTGGCTATAGTGGCCACCTCATTGGGGCTTGACACTAATCAGGCACAGTCCACCAGCAGAGAAGCTATAATATAGGCCCCCAGTACACCCGAGACTGTCCTGTAAGCAGACACGGCCAGGCTGTGGCCCTGGGAGAAGCCAGCAGACCAAGGGGCACTCGCGTCAGACCAGTCTCATCTGATGGGCAAGACTGCCCTGTGGATATCAGGTCTGACAATTCCCCTAGGTCTAAAGTCTCCTATGGGAGCAAGTCTAGCCTAAGGGCATGGACCTCCCTGACTATGCTTTGCTACAGATACTACTGAACCAAACCCTC
>NW_012098988.1:749373-750044 GCF_000951045.1 Mandrillus leucophaeus | reverse complement strand
CTGTCTCCCAGGTTGGAGTGCAGTGGCGTGATATCAGCTCACTACAACCTCTACCTCCCAGGTTCAAGTGATTCTCCTGCCTCAGCCTCCCAAATAGCTGGGATTACAGGCACCCACTACCACATCCAGCTAATTTTTGTATTATTAGTAGAGGCAGAGTTTCACCATGTTGCCCAGGCTGATCTCGAACTCCTGACCTTAGGTGATCTGCCTCTCTCAGCCTCCCAAAGTGCTGGGATTACAAGTGTGAGCCACCATGCCCAGCCTAAGTCCATTGTTTCTTTGTTGACTTTCTATCTCAATGATATGTCTAGTGCTGTCAGTGGAATAGTAATGTCCCACACTATTATTTTGTTGCTGCCAATCTCATGTCTTAGGACTAGTAGTAATTGTTTTATACATCTAGGAGCTCCAGTATTAGGTGCATGTAAATTTATGATTGTAATATCTTCTTGTTGGATTGATCCTTTCATCATTATAAAATAACCTTTTTTGCTCTTTTTTTTTTTTTTTTTTTTTTTTACTGTTGTTGCTTTGAATTCTGTTTTGTTGGATATAAGAATAGCTACTTTTGCTCTCTTTTGGTTTTTATTTGCGTGGAATATCTTTTTCCACCCCTTTACCTTGAGTTTATATGAATTCTTATGTGTTAGGTGAGCCTCTTGAAGACA
>NW_012098988.1:747163-749323 GCF_000951045.1 Mandrillus leucophaeus | reverse complement strand
CCTCATTTTGGCAATGAGTATTTGTCTCTACATTTATCTAGTTGTCACTAAGTCCAATATAAAGCCTCTTAGCCACTATGGATTCCCAGGATATCCATAATGTAAATGGAAATGTTCTCATTACCCCTCCCAGCCTAATTTCCCTGACCCAAGCCAATAGCATGTAGACCACATCCAATAAGCCCTTTCTACTCCCTCAAAATTTGTATCCTATTGTCACTCTCAGATGTCAGATAATTATTTTTATGAACATTTGCTAGCTCCTGATGTTTCTTATTTTGTCTGTGGAATTTATGCTTATTGTCTTTTACTGACCTACTGAACCAGATCTTCTTTTCTTACCAATTTTACTAATCTCTTTATGTTGCTTGATTTTCTACAATTTTCTTCTTTTATTGAACTATCACCCATCTTCTCCAGTTTACCTAATTCACACTGTTGGAACAATAATAGGGTTTTCAGAATCTCGGAGGTATTTTTGTAGCTGATTTCAGTTCCTAAGGAGATAATTTAGGAAAAACAGCTATAGAAAAAGGCCAAGTTCCTTTCATGATCTCATTACATTTTCAGAAAGTTTTGCCACCATTTGGGTACCATTTCTAGGAATCTACCACCTGGCTGAAAAAGTTAGACTCAACAATAGCATCATTTAGTCATTACTTATGCAATTTATCATGGCCATGGACAACATCACAGCTGCTCTCAAATCAATGGCTGACCAATTCTGAGTAAGTCCCTTCTACTAGGTTGGTGCAAAAGTAAATTGTGTTTTTTTGCCATTACTTTTAATGGCAAAACAGCAATTACCTTTTGCAGCAAACTGATATAACTACTTTTTTATCATAAAGGAATGCTGGATCTGATTGAATGCTTTTTCTGCATCTATTGAGATGATCACATGATTTTTGTTTTTAATTGCATTTATGTGATGTATCACATTTCTTGATTTCTGTATGTTAAACCATCTCTTCACCCCTGGGATGAAGCCCATGTGATCATGAGGTATTATGTTTTTGCTGTGCTGTAGGATTCAGATATTTAGTATTTTGTTGAGAATTTTTGCATCTATGCTCATCTGGGATACTGGTCTGTAGTTTTGTCGTTGTTGTTGTTATGTCCTTTCCTGCTTTGGGTAATACTGGCTTCATACAACGATTTAGGGAGGATTTCCTCTTTCTCCATCTTTTGGAGTAGTTTCTGTAGGATTGGTACCAATCATTCTTTGATTGGTTGGTAGAATTCAGCTGTGAATCCATCTGATTCTTGAATTTTTTTTGTTAGCATTTTTTTAAGTACTGAGTCAATCTTGCTGCTTGTTGTTGATATGTTCAGGGTTTCTATTTCTTCCTAATTTAATTAGGAGGGTTGTATGTTTCCAGGAATTTATTCATTTCCTCTAGATTTTCTAGTTTGTGCACATAAGGGCATTCATAGTGTCTCAAATGATCTTTCATATTTCTGTGGTACTGGTTGTAATGTTTCTAGTTTCATTTCTAATTGAGCTTATTTGGATCTTCTCTCTTCTTGGTTAATCTGGCCAATTGTCTATCTGTAAATTTTTGTTTCATTTATCTTTTGTACTTTTTTGTTTCAATTTCATCTAGTTCTGCTCTGAACTTTGTTAGTTTCTTCTGTTGCCTTTGGGTTTAATTTGTTCTCCACTTCCTTGAGGTGTGACATTAGGTTGTCAATTTATGCTCTTAAAGACTCTTTGAAGTAGGCATTTAATTCTATGAACTTTCCTCTTAGCACTGCTTTTGCTTTATCCCAGAGGTTTTGATAACTTTTGTCACTATTATTATTTAGTTTAAATAATTTAAAATTTCCATCTTGATTTCATTGTTGATCCAAAAATCATTCAGGAGAAAATTGTTTAGTTTCCAAATATTTGTACAGTTTTGACTATTTCTTTTGGAGTTGATTTCTAGTTTTATTCCCCTGTAATCTGAGAAGATACTTGGTATAATTTCAGTTCTCTTAAATGTATTTGACTTGTTTTGTGCCTATTGTATGATCTCTTTTGGAGAATGTTCCATGTGCTTATGAGAAGAATATATATTCTGCAGTTGTTGGGTAGAATGTACTGTAAATACCTGTTAAGTCCACCTATTCTAGAGTATAGTTGAAGTCCACTGTTTCTTTTTTCTTTTTCTTTTTTTT
>NW_012098988.1:694896-746293 GCF_000951045.1 Mandrillus leucophaeus | reverse complement strand
TTGGTAATAGCAAATTCCCTCAGCATTTGTTTGAAAAATAACTATTTTTCTTTCATTTATGGAGCTAACTTAGTTTTGCTGGATTCAAAAATTCTTGGCTGACAGTTATTCTGTTTAAGGAGACTAAAGATAGAACCCCAATACCTTTTAGCTTGTAAGATTTCTGCTGAGAAGTCTGCTGTTAGTTTGATAGATTTTCCTCTATAAGTTACCTGATGCTTTTGTCTCTCAGCTCTTAGTATACTTTCCTTCATGTTGACTTTAGATAGCACAATGACTATGTACCTTGGTGATAATCTTTTTCAATTAATTTCCCAGGAGTTCTTTGAGCTTGTTGTATTTGGATATCTAAACCTCCAGCAAGGCTAGGGAAGTTTTCCTCAATTATTTCCTCAAATAAGTTTTCTAAATTTTAAGCCTTCTCTTTTCCCTCAGGGACACTGCTTATTCTTAGGGTTAGCTATTTTACATATTCCTTACATTTTCCTTACAGATTGGGTTAATTCAAAATCTTCTTATTTCAGCTTTGAAATTCTTTCTTTCGCTTGTTCTCGTCTATAGTTGAAACTTTCCACTGCATTTTGTAATTCCCTAAATGAGTCTTTCATTTTCAGAAGTTCTGACTGGTTTTTCTTTATACCTATTTCTCCAGAAATTTTTTATTTGTATCCTGAATTTTTAAAATTTTCTTTATGTTGGTCTTCACTATTCTGTAGTATCTCCTTGAGTAGCTTAATAATTGACCTTCTGATTTCTTTATCTGGTATTTCAACAATTTCATTTTGGTTTGGATTCATTGCTGGGAGGATATTTTCAGAATGTTATAGAACCTTGTTTTGTCATATTTATTACCAGAATTATTCCTCTCATTCTTCTTATTTGGGTAGACTATTTCTTCTAAGTGTTCTTGAATTTATTTTTGATTTGACTTTTTCTAAAATTTCTTTTTTTCTCCCTTAAGGATGTGACTTTAATGTTTATAGATTTTTTTATGCTAATTCGGTTTGTGGTGGTGCTTTTAAGGGTGACTCTGTTTGAGTTCCTTGATTGTAGTCTTTATATGATGGCTTCCTCAGATATTAGTTGTAGTAGCAACGTACTTGGTGTGCGGGCAAGTTTACTATCTCCTATAGAATTGGAATGGCAGAGGTCTGTTGAAGCTTATCTCATTCCCCCATGGTATGTACTTTTTAATTTATTTAATTTACCCCCAGTATTTTATTTACTTAGTTGATGGTTCAGGCTTCAGGCCAGTAGGGGAGATGTCCCTGGGTAGAAACTGGTTGTAGCTAAAGCATGTGGTTAAATGCAATACCCAATGGTGTGCAAAGGTCCTAGCCTTGATGAAGGTGGCTGGAAGAGCTCTCAATTAGACACACTGAGGTCTTATCAAGGGGAAGGATGGGAGTCAATTCGGTTCTTCCACCAGGCCAGCAGCAAAGTTATCCACCTCCAAGACTCACTCGTGTCCCAAGAGAGGCACCTCTTTTCACCTGTAAGGATGTTGATATTCCAAATAGAGAGTAACTGTGACTCTGACTCTCATGCAAACCTGAACCTTGGGAGTGCTCCTTCTGTGGGAATGCAGCACCCTGAAGTGTTCTAGGAAGACTTTCTATAGGTGCACCCATGCTGAGCTCCCATGGGAGAGGGCCCAGCTGTGTCTGCAGTGGTGGACAAGGAAGGAAAGAATTCCCCTTCTCTAAGATCTTGCGTGAGCACCAAGGCTACCTGACTGTTGGAGTAGAGTTGCAGAATTTCCCTCCTGAGCCCTGCACCGCAGTTGTGTCTCTGCTGAAAGAAACTTCCCACCAGTGGAAAAATCTTGGATTTAAGGCCTGCCATCCAGATGCTTTTGTCTCGGGTATTTTAATAACTCAAGTTAAGGAAATAATAGGATTTTTATAGAGATGCTCCTGATTCCATTGAGAACTTTGTTTTCTTTGCTTCAGGGTCCTTCAAGGTAGGTAGGGACTTCTTTATGATGAACCTAGACAATCAATTCAAAAGTAAGTGTGGGCTGTCTTGGCATTGCATGATTCCAATATGCACAGATTTCATACTAGTTGAACATAGATGAAATTACAGAAAAAAATAGCTGACCAGGGAAATGTTGACGTGGTTGCCTTTTGAGACAGATATTCACCCAGAAGAACTGGATTTTTTTGTCCCATGGTGTGTTCCATTGATACGGTGCTCTCTCCCATACCCTAGGTATGAGTTCCTGAAAGCCAGACTATACTGATTGTTCTTCTGGGTCTAGCCACCCCGTGGGGCTGCTACACTCCAGGCTGGCTTTGGGGAAAGTCTGTAAGGGTTCTGGTGATGTTGCCTTTCCTTAAAACCACAACAGTTGGCACCAGCACCGGCTGTGATGGGAGTGGCAGGGGAGTGATGTAGACTCTGTGAGATTCCTTGATTATAGATAGCCTTACTGTGTTGTTTTTCTTGAATGTTGATTATGATGGTAGTGAACTGGACATGTGGACAGACTCAGACCTCCTGGTTGGCCAGTGTGTTGCAGGCAATGGTGGTAGCTGAGGTCAGATACCAGTTTTCTCATTTCCAGGCACAGTCTTATTCTAAATAGAGATGCTGTAATGGACTGTGTTGGCTGGCCTCCAGCCAGGAGGTGGCGCTTGCAAAAGAGTACCTGCTCCTGTAATAGTAGAAGGATTTGAACTTGCCCTGCTTTGCCCAGAGGAGATATTCTGGTTTCTCATGTGATAGGCAGGGCCATAAAGCTCCTAAATGTTTCTGTCATTTGTGTTACACTACCAGGGAGGGTGGAGGGGCACAGCCAGGTCGGGGCTGTGCTCTGACTCTCCACATGAGTGGCCAGCTGCAGCCTCTCTGAGGGTCAGAGGGCATTTATCAGGCTGCTGGGGTAATGCTCCAGAGGGGAGTGTAACTGCCTCTGTTGCACAGAAGAGAGTTTGCACAGGGAGTGGAGAGTAGCAGGTGGCAGTAAGCCTCACCCAGATCCCACACAGTTGGCAAAGTTGTTCTGACTCCTGAAGTGTTCTGCTAGCAGCACTGAGCTAAGCTCCAGGAAGCCTTGGCAGTCGGGCTCCTGCACTCGTGGCTGCAGTGTACTTCCCACTTGTCCCCTGGGTTCTGGCCAAGGGAGTTTGCTCCCACTCAATATTATCTCCCAAAATTCAACTGGGGTTTTCTTTTAATCTGTGACCACTGCCTGAACTACTTGGCTGACTTCCGTGAGTCCCTGTGAGATATAATAAGGAATGAATAGTTTCCCTCAGTCCGTGATAGAGATTGGGAATGCCTGCAAGGTAATTTCCACTACTGCCGCTACTTTTATATTTCTCACTATTCCCTGAATTAGTCCCAGCTCTGGGTAGGGTTAAGGCCTTCTCTGATAGCCTGGATTTCAGGTTCCCTGCTGGGGATGTGTATCCTGGAGGCAGTCTCTCCCCTTCTCACACTCTGGGGACTTAAGAGTTTTTTGGCTGTTTCACAGTGTAGGCTGTAGCCTGACGCTTTTTTCGAACAGCCTGTGCTTCTTTCAGTTTTCTTGTTAAGTTCCTGTGTTGCTTCTTGAAAAAAGTTCACAGTATAAATCTCTACATGCTATTCTGTCCTATCAAGTGGGAGAGGTGTGCTAACACTGCTTCTAATCCTCCTTCTTGGAAGAAAAAAAACCCCAGCAGAGCAGCCTTTAATATTCATCATTCTGTTTTTCTTTATGGGTATCTTCTCATTCAATGTCTCATCGATCTCACAATACAATTAGCAACCTTCACCAGGTACCAGCAGATGGTGTTGCTGGTCATAAATGAACAAACTGGAGGAGAAATAAACTTAAGGGAAGAATGCCTCTTTTTCCCTTAACAAACCATAGTCAGGCTTCTGAACCTTTTCTTAGGCTCACTTGTGTACTTTCTTGCAAAATCTACTTCTGGTAAATAATGCAGAAAGACAGTTTAGCAAGAATCCCCCCATCCTCAATACCTGATGACCTTCTATATCTGATCAAAATTCTTTACTTCCCATTCCTGGTATCCGAATACTCCGGCTTGTCTTCAGCAAAAATCTTGTTAGGATTCAGGTTCTGTGGATTCAGTGGGCTATGATCATACCACTGCACTCCAGCATGGGTGACAAAGTGATTTATTGATCTCAAATATAAATAAATAAAAGAATAAATAAATCCTTTTAGATTGGTTCAACCAGAATTCCCCCTAGACTTGATGTCTCCTGTTAATAATTTTTCATCCGCTGGCCACCTCCTGCTTCTTGGCTATAAGACCTCCCTTTTCCCTACTGCATTTGAAATGAAGCCCAGTCCTACGCTGAGGTTTTTCTGCCCCTATGGCAATAGTCCTGAATAAACTTTATATTTAGCATTCTAACTTCTGTCCTGCTCTGGTTTTCTTTGACACTAGCTTAGTGCATAGCAAGATAGCAATTTCTCAGTAAATTTTTTTCATATTTGTGTATTTAATAAATAAATATTGTTTAGATGCTTGGAATCCCTATTTTTTGCATCATTTATGCAAAAAATACAGCATCTTAGTCCTTTCTTATTGCCGTAAGCCCAACAATAATTTACAATTAAAGTAGTTCAGGTTGGTGGAACTGCTAATACCAAGCCAATGCCCTATTTAGATGTTTTATTACAAAATGTATCTATGTATATATGTATTAAGTATATATATGTATTGTATGTATATATTTATATGTATATGTATTATTTGTTTAAATATCCATATGGACATGTAATATATATGTACATTTGTATTACATTAATGTATGTATGTATTTTAAGTATGTATATAGGTATTATACACCTATATACACATTTGGTGATAGGCAAGTATTGTAAAATGTTAACAATTGTTTGATTGTTTAATTGGCTGGCTAAAAGAAGTATAGGAATATTAATCATATACTTTTTTCAACTTTTCTGTAGGTTTGAAATGTTTCAAAATAAATTTGGAGATAAATATCTTTGATCCATATCTCTTTTGAATCTCTGCCCTATTTCTCTGCCCACTTCACAGCTTAGATTTGTGAGATGTTTCCTCTCCTGATGCTTTTAGTTTGTGCTATATACAGTATGACTTAGTGGTGAAGACCATGGATTCTGGAGCCAGATAGCCTGGGTTTGGTTCCTGAGCTCTACTACTATATTTCTGTAGACAAGAAATTTCTCTGTCCCTCAATTTTTTTAAAGTAAGGTAATTAGAAATTAAAATAGTAATAAGAGTAAAAAATCTAATAAATTTGGTGAACAGTAAAGTGGATACCACTGAAAAGTCTTTTGAAAACTAAAAGATCACCTAAGGATTAATTTAAAATAGAATATAAAGAGACAAATATGAGTGATAGTCAATAAGCATGAATGTATCTGTTAGTATTTATTCAGTCATGAATAAAACATCTTTGCCAAATAAGCTTAAAAGATAAAAAGGTCTATTGCATTATACAGTCAGAAGAGATGGTTTACTCCAGAGATTTTGGGTCTATTTCTGTGTGATTTCCTCAGCTACGCCCTCATTTGAGTATTGACTACATCCCCAGGCTGGTTTCCCTCTTGATGGTGAAATGGAATTGGCTGTGCTAGATTTCATATCCACATACCATAACATTCAGAGAGAGAAAAACTATTTTTTATGGATCTCTTTTCAAATAAGAAAACTTATTTTTTCAGGGAAAAAAATAACCTTTTCTGTCTCACTGGCTCCATGTAAGTCACAAACTCTTCCATCAGTAGATGTCTGGGATTCAGTGTTACTAAGAGTTGAGAGTGAATGACACAGAAACACACTATTTATTTATTTATTTATTTAATTTATTTTGAGGCAGAGTCTCATTGTCACACCAAAGCTAGAGTGCAGTGGCCTCATCTCACCTCACTGCAACCTCCACTTCCAGGGTTCAAGCGATTCTCCTGCTTCAGCCTCCTGAGTAGTTGAGATTACAGGGACGCACCACGTCTGGCTAATTTTAAAAATATTTTTAGTAGAGATGGGGTTTCACCATGTTGGCCAGGCTGATTTCAAACTCCTTACCTCAGGTGATCCACCCACCTTGGCCTCTGAAAGTGCTAGGATTACAGGCACAAGCCCAGATTACCGCGCCAAGCCCAGAAATATATTTTTAAAATTATGGCATTACAGAAAGGGAAAAGAAATCAATGCAGGTACTCTGTTTCATAGAACTTGAGAATGTAAAATGACTAATGACTAGCACTAAATATGAAAATACTATTGATTAGAGAATACATATTCTGCATAAATAATTTTTCAAGCAATCTCCTGAAAGAACTCAAAGAAAGTTAGAATCAAATTCAAACAAACAATTTACTTCTCAAAGATGATTCTGCTTAAAAAGGGACTAATGTTTGAGAACTTGGAAAGTGCCTGAGTTTGTAAAAATTATGCTTTAGGATTCCAGAAATTTGCCAACAATAGTAAATGCACACTACTGTTACATGTACTGACACTTATTCCTAGTATTTGTTGGATTTGCTGAAAATTGTAACTAATTACACTCTGACACAATCTGAGACTTCATGAATAATTCAGTTCACTTTTGATGAATGCTAGTAGCTTAGATTTTGAAGTATATTTTACAGAAATTTCTCCTTTCTGAACATTTTGAACTCATATATCATTATTTTAAAATAATTTAATATTTTATATTCGAATTGGCTTTGTCTACTTCCTCACTATCCCTTGGTTTAAAATAAAGTATTATCAAGTTGAAATCAGTTTTCCAGAGGGGATGACACTTGTTTCAGAATGTTACAAAATTTTCTCTTCTTCACAATTTTTTTCATAACATTTATTACTTCCTTATTTCTTAGACTATAAATAAAAGGATTTAATAAAGGAATAACTAAAGTATAAAATATAGCAACAGGTATATCTTTATCTCCTTCATTAACTGCACCTGGTCGAGCATACATGAAGAGAAGGGAACCATAGAATATTGACACAGAGAGAAAGTGAGATGCACAAGTAGATAAAGCTTTGCCTCTTCCCTCCTTGGATTTCATTGTAAATATTGTGAAAAGGATGTAGAAATAAGAGACTAGGACTATAGTAATAGTAAAGATTTGAATTGACCCTGCCAAGATAAATAACACCAATTCATTGATGTAAGGGTCAACACAAGAAAGTCTATATAATGGAAGAACATCACAGAAAAAGTGATTGATTTGATGAGACCCACAGAAAGTTAACCTCAACAGAAACCCTACTTCAATCATGGGATGCAGGTTTCCAGCTATGTAGGCTCCTGCAGTCATCTGAATGCAGAGTGGCTTGGACATCATGGTGTGGTACTGCAGTGGGTTGCATATGGCCACATAGCGGTCATAGGCCATTGCCGCCAGAAGAAAGCAGTCTGTGGTTTCAGCAAGACAGAGAAAATAAAATTGTGCCATACATTCATACAGGGAAATAATTCTATCCTCAGAAAAGAAGTTCTCTAACATCTTGGGAGTAATAGCAGAGGAACAGCAGAAATCCATCAGAGCCAGGTTGCCCAGAAAGATGTACATTGGTGTGTGAAGACGATGCTCTATATAAATCAATGCCACCAGACCAATGTTCCCCACCATGGTGATCAGATAGATGGCAAAGAATACCACAAACAGAAGGGTCTTCAGCTTTGGATGATGTGTAAATCCTGTGAGGATGAACTCAGCTGTCAAGGAATGATTTTTCTCATTCATCTCCACCTTGTCTGTTGAGAGATGAATGAGGGGTTCTAATATTGTAATTGATTGTAATTGAGAGTATATTACTGTTCCTTCCATTTTTTTTTCCTTTTTATAACAGGTAGAGGGATTTCTTTGTCATATTTCCCCTGCTGTTTCTAAATACATCCTCATGTACTTCTAGGGGAGGTTTGTTCTTCTAAAGTGTCAGTGTCTATGACCTCAAGCTCTGACCCTTAGGATTCACAAGGATATTTTGATAATTCCAGGGAAGATGCTTAAAGTGGAAATGGTTCATCTTTATAAATTTATGCAAGGATAGCATAAAAGACTAGGGGACCCATATCTGGTTCATTGTTCTCAAATAATCTCACTGTCAGTTTTGTATGGAAGATCCTCCTTAAAACAAATTTATGATACATATATAATATATACCATATAATATAGAATATATATATTATATGGGACTATATATACACACACACACACATATAAATATCTCCAAGAAAATAATTTTTATATATTCTTCCAGTAGACTGAATGTCTAAAAAAAGCATATAACAGATATGTTAAATTTATATCTTAGGAACTGCATAAAACTCACTAAAACTGAGGAGGAAAATATTTATCTTTAAAGAAAATTATCTTGGAAATTTAAAGAAATAAACATCCATAGATTATCACTTCTCTCATGCCTTTCCCCAGTGTCACACCCATTTTCATAAATATTGACTCTGTCCATTCTGTTATTCCTGTTGATTTTCTCTTAAATGCCTAAATCCTTCCTCCTTTTGATAAGGAATACTTTTTATATAATGCTACTTAAAGATTTAACCAATTGCCACAGGCCACACAGATTTCCATTTTCTGAATGGTAGAGCCTCTTATATACTTAACACAATCAGAATTTCTTGCCTGTGTATACATTGCTTTTTAAAAATAAAAGTCTATACAATTTTCTTATATTGTAAGCATTTTGAGATTAGTTGTGATTTACACTTCTGTGAAAAGAGCTGTAAAATACTATGGGGGAAAACGTAGTATTAATTTCAATATTAGCTCCACCCTGATGACTTGGAATGAGTAAAGTTGCTGTGTGAATTCTACCAATGTTCCTTAAGGAT
This sequence comes from Mandrillus leucophaeus, assembly GCF_000951045.1. Taxonomy (NCBI): domain Eukaryota; kingdom Metazoa; phylum Chordata; class Mammalia; order Primates; family Cercopithecidae; genus Mandrillus; species Mandrillus leucophaeus. The sequence goes on along the minus strand of NW_012098988.1, from coordinate 737,479 downwards.
TCTTTGGTTTCTGCAGACTATTAACTTTAAAGAAAAGTCTGTAAAGAAATATATAAAATCATTACATAAAAACTTAGATGTCTTTTATCTAAATTGACTCTTTTCTACCGTTTTTCTGTTTCTTCAGAAAATTATATAAGATTTTCTGAAGTATACTATAGCAGATTAAAAGCTACTAAGTAAAAGCAAGCTTATGTTTATACTATAGCTTTCTAACACTTAGGAACAAAAAGAAAATACTTTAAATCTTAATAGGATTTTCGAAGTCAAATTTTGTTTTGCTTTGAAAGGCTATTTCCTATCCCTACATGGTGATTCATTAGGACGTACTGACTGATAATTCAAATCATATAAGTTCTATGGTCAAAATAGACTTATATTTTTATAATCAAAATATTAAAAGCATGGGCTATTTTATTAATTTGTTTTGAAATAATAAATGTAAGCCATGTAGTCAGTTAAATTAGCAATAATTTTCAATGTACATGCCTAAATTATTTAACAGAATTTCTTCGTAACTTTACCTATGTGTTTTGAAATTCTATCTTACAATCAGAAAGTCAGACAAATTGCAGTATTGTGTTTCATCCTAGTTCTTCATAGCATTCAATTTTGAAAAGCACTAGAAAGATTAGAAAAAAGCTGAAATTTAAGAACAATACAAGATACTAAATAATTCAGAGGTACTAAATAATTCAGAGATGTATGGTTGCTAAAATTAGAAGTAAAAACAAGTTAGCACACTTACCTAGATTTTCCTGAGAAGAGCTTAGTGCATTGTTTCCTTTGTGATGTAGTTTTCATAAAATTAAAGAATATATACCTCGGCCTCTAAAACATTTGGGATTAAAAGCATGAAAATCTGGGAGACCACTAGTAGGTCAGTGTTGATGATTATATCTGTTATACTGCAAAGTTAAAGTTTTCCACCAAATCCTAAAGGGATTTCTCTGCACTGACATCAGTGTATTTCTGTGGACTAAGTCCTAGAAATTAATTAAAGATGCTCTGTGAGATAATGAGGTAAAAACAAATGACCTTCACTAAAGTCTGTTTGATGATCATCTTGCTGATTCATATGAAACCGATCTCATTTTTACAATTTTATTCACTGTTCTGAACATACAAGATAAAACAGGCAGAAAATACTCTCAGGCTGGTTTGACCTGTTACTGGGGGAAGTGTGACTAATATGCTTTGTAGAAAATAGTTCGTATTTAAAGAGGATCCAAGAAAGTGTAGAAAGTGCAGCCGAGGTCATCAACTTCTTCACTCTGTGAGGTGAGTTTGTTCCCACATCCTACAATGCCCTCAGGGAAACTGATATTATTATGATTTGGCTCTCCATATGAATTACCGAAATTGCTCTACTGTCTTTTCTGCTCATACCAGCTGTCCTTTACCCTGTTGTTTCCTTCTTCACACTTTACTCTTCAATATATTATATATTTGTTAGGACATCTATAATCGGTCACTCCTGTCCCATCACTATCATTAGCATATAGGCTTAAAGGGAAGAGGTTTCTTTGATACATTCAATCCTGTATTTCAAATATCTTGAATAGTGTCTGGAATTCTTTTTTTCTTTTTTTTTTTTTTTGAGTCTCGCTCTGTCTCCCAGGCTGGAGTGCAGTGGCGCAATCTCGGCTCACTGCCAGCTCCACCTCCTGGGGTCAAGCCCTTCTCCTGCGTCAGCCTCCTGAGTAGCTGGGACTACAGGCGCCCGCCACCACGTCCGGCTAATTTTTTGTATTGTTAGTAGAGACGGGGTTTCACCGTGTTAGCCAAGATGGTCTCAATCTCCTGACCTCGTGATCTGCCTCCCTTGGCCTCCCAAAGTGCTGGGATTACAGGCGTGAGCCACCGCGCCCGGATGTGTCTGGCACTCTAGTGCTAATTGAGCACTTGTTGAATGAAAGGGAGAAAAAATAATACTGCACTGCTCAAGAATTTGTAAAATTCTCCATTACTTTTCAAACCAAATCAATTTTTCTTATTTTGGTGTTCTAGATATCTCACCGTTTTCTGTATCAACTTGTTTTCTCCTCCTTATCTCAGCAAACTTGGCCATGTGTTCCCTTCCCTGTTCCTTGTGCATTTGCTTCAATTAATTTGCTAGCAATGTTTCTCTTATCTAAAACAGCTTCTCCCTCTTTTCCATCTCAATAGATGAGTTCAAAGAAGATCTTGCAGCTTTCCTAATTTTTGAAATCAAATTGATTTTTCCTCTTCTTGAAATAGACAATACTTACCTGCTTTACAATATATTTCTCACTTAATAAGGTGTGAGGAGTATGACTCATGATTGTGTAAATCTTGATTAAATATCTTCAAGTCACAGACCAATTTATAAATCTTTCGGGCACTTCGTAGCAAACTGAGCTAGATCCTCAGATCCTCAATTCATACTTACTACCTTGATTGCTAAAATTTCAGTTTTATTTTCCCTTTATTAAGTACTTACAACATACAGTGCACTGGAAAAAAGACAATTGGCATAGGGGGACTAGGGTATGAACAGGGTGGGGATAAGAACTTCTTAGATAAAAATGGCTCCTGACAAGAAGCTCATAATCTAGTTGGGAAGAAAGACACATAGATTGCTAACTAGAGGATAATTCAGACTGTAATACGAAAAAAGGGTAAATAAGTTTTTTTGTTTGTTTGTTTTTATTTTTATTTTTTTGAGACGAAGCCCTGCTCCGTCTCCCAGGCTGGATTGCTGTGGTGTGATCTCAGCTCACTGCAACCTCTGCCTCCTGGGTTTAAGCAATTCTCCTGCCTCAGCCTCCCAAATAGATGGGACTACAGCTGTATGCCACCACACCCAGCTAATTTTTTTGTATTTTTGGTAGAGACAGGGTTTCACCATGTTGGCCAGGCTGTTCTTGAACTCTTGACCTCAAATGATCCACCTGCCTCGGCCTCCCAAAGTGCTGGGATTACAGGTGTGAACCACCGTCCCCAACCAAAAAAAGGGTAAATAAGTTTTATAAAAATATAAAGAAGAAAGTGCATAGTGACCCAAGGAATAAAGAAAGATTTCTCAATGGAAGTGTCATTTGAGATAAACTTTGCAAAATAAGTAGGATTATAATAGGCAGAGAGAATGAAGAAGAGCAGGAGGTGAGGGAATCATATCACAAAAGTCTGGAATTTTGAAAGCACAAGAGCTAATCAAAAAATGGTTTGTAAACTAGGGTGAATGAATCTTACAAGTATGTTATATAGAAGGACTCATAAGCAATACAAGGGGAATGGGGAGTTACATTAGAAATTGTTCTACTTAGATCCCTCAAATTTATGGTTTCTGCCCTCACCATTTCACTAAATTTTTCCTCTGAGTAAGGTCGCAATGAACTCTAAATGTCACCTTCAAAGAACATCTACCTATCTTCCTAACCAAGCTGTAGTGTTTAGAGCTATTGAAAGTCCCTTCACCTCTGGCTTCTGTGATCACACTCACTGGTTCTATCTTCCTTACTTTCTCATCTCAGTCTTTGATGCTGGGCCATATTTCTCTCTTTCCCCTTAATGATGCTTCTGTTGCCCTCTGTTGTATTCTTGGCCCACCTCTTTTATTCTAGAATTCTCCCTAGATTGTCTCATTTACTCTTATTTTTTAACTGTTGTATACGCTTGTGGCTTCACTAGAGGGGGGGATTTACAACCATTTTTATTGTACATTCATATCAGTAAAATCATTTGGAGTACATCTTAAATATATACATTCTTATGTAAATATTAAATAGATGTCACTGTACTAAATTATTATGTATAGTACAGCACCAAAAATAAAAATTCAGAAAGTACAAGATTAAATAATTAAATTTTAAAATTTTATTTAGTAATGATACAAAATATTGTTTAACAAACACTATTATTAAAGTAATAACTTTATATTCAGCAAAATAAGTGTGATGATATGTGGCTTATTATTCTTAAAATCTTAGTCCAAAAGTGTAATGCAGTAATTTAAGGACTTATTTAAAAATTTTCCAAAACTTTTCTTAATGTCTGACACAGTTGTAAAAATCCTACTCATAGACACATCTGTCTACATGGGAGAATAATGAGAGTTTTGAGTGGGTTCCAGGACAGAAAAGGGCTCTCCACCGTTCAATCTGTGGCTTAAGCAGTCCTTACATTTGGGCAATATGACTTAGCAGACCTGTGGTAGTAGAGATATATGAGGTCAGAAGAGATGTGGAATTCATGGAAAACTTTAAAAACTTAAATTGAGTCACATTAGTCCTTTTGAGTCTATTTGAACAAATTGCAATTTATGAATCTGGCATCATCCAACCAAGGATTGTGGTTGGGGCTCTACTGGAGACGCTCAAAAGAAAAGTTTTATAGGATGAATAGAGAAGGAAAGAAAAAAAAAAAGATCAGTTTGTTACAGCAATATAATTGCCTTAATTGAATTACTTAGGTGGACAATCCCTAGTTATGTAACTAGAGGTTATTTGATGGTTTCTGATTGGTTGAACTTAAGTTTTCCTTTCTCTAAGTTAGTCACTTAATGACAAACACATTCACATTACATTTTGGTTTGCTTCCCTGGGAACCCAGGTCTCAGGGTCCACCTTAGGCTAAAGGCATCCTATTAAGTTATTTTAATAAGCCCTCCCTTCTGATCAGCCTCTTATTTATTAATGATTGGCCAAAACGTGGGTGTGTGTGTGTGACTGTCACAATCGTGGCTGGTTGGCCTTTGTTTCAGCATGGAATTCATAAGTCATGATGTCAGGTTCATTGAGTAAACTTTTCTTGTGTTGTTTATCTTGTTTCTTGTTCTCACTATAACAAGATAATCTGGTGTATTGTTGATGGTTATGAGCTTGCATTTAATGTTCCTGAGAGGACACAGCATACCAGGGAGATTAGAATGGTTACTATTAGGAGAATAATGCACAGCAACTAAAGCATGTTTCTTAGCGAAGCCCCCAAAGAACCAAACCAACTACAATCAAATACATCAAAGAATGAACTAGAGGAGGATTTAACCTGTCTTAACTACATGGCTTGTTTATTAATTTTTTTGTAATTGAATTTTTACAAAACCAGATGTGTTTATCCAGGTATAACAAGAAATACCAGACATTGCAGAGATGCCTCCTTGTTTAGCCAACAAGTAATCTAAAGCAACTAAAAAACAACTTGAGCTAGAGACTTTAGAGATTTTTGTTTGTCAGCTATAGCCTTCATTGTGGAATCAGTTGTACTAGCTAATGTGAAAGACAAATTTTATTTATACTACTTGAAGCCGTGGAAACACCCAGCAGGATTGATACCTGCTGATAAGTTCCTTTTTCATCTGTAGGTTAAGTTTAGAGGAGTGGACCAATGCTTACTTTCTGATATGTTATGATGTGACAGTTCACTAGTCTGCGCTGGTTTTTCATTCTCCATTTGTTAAGCCATGGAATGGCCCATGCATATGATTGCTTGTTAAAACTTACACAGATAAAAATGTGTACCCTGAAAGTGCTACTAAGAATTATTTATGGAGCCATTTGTTGGAATAAAGACATTGGCAATTTTTAACAAAGGACTGATACTGAGTTGTTACTCATTGAGAGGCTATCAAAATGTAGCTCAATAGGCATTTTTGCAAAGAGTTTTATTTAAGCTTTCCTTTCTGTTGCGTATCTCCCTTAGACTATTGTCAGAGGATCTGGTATTTCAATTCTGGGTTATGACAACAAGTAAGAGTTCCTCTGGTACCAAAAACAGGCAGACACTATAAAAAAGTAGAAACGAATACCCCTGATGAAGATAGATTCAAAAATCCTCAACAAAATACTAGCATGCCAAGTCCAACAATACATCAAAAATATAATATACCATGATTAGGTGGGATATAGCCCAGTGATGCAAAGATGTTTAACATATGCACATCATGGAACGTGATACATCGTATCAACAGAATAAAAGATAAAAAACATATGATCATTTTAATAGATGCCAAAAAGCATCTGATAAAATTCAACATTTCTTCGAGATAAAAATTCTTAGACATACAAGGGACATTACGTCAACCTAATAAAGGCCATATGTGACAAACTCATAGTTAATACACAGTTAACATTATACTGAATGGGGGAAAGCTGAAGTTCTTTCCTGTAACATCTGGAACAAGATAAGGATGCCCACTTACACCACCCTTATTCAAATGTTGACAAGGATGCAGAGAAAAGTGAACTCTTTTACACTGTGTTAGAATGTAAATTAGTACATTCACATGAAATGTATGTGAAAAACAGTAGGAAGGCTTCTCAGAAAACAGTATTCCTACTACTGGATATTTCTGTAAAGGAAAAGAAATCAGTATACCAAAGGGATACTTGCACCCCCATGTTTATTGCAGCACTATTCATGATAGCCAAGATATGGATTCAACCTAAATGTCCATCAAAGGATGAATGGGTAAAGCAAATGTGGTACATATACACAATGGAATACTATTCAGCCACTAAAAAGAAGGAAATCCCATCATTTGCAGCAACATGGATGGAATCAGAGGTTATTATGTTAAGTGAAATAATCCAGGTGCAGAAAGACAAATATCACCTGTTCTCACTGATATGTAGAAGTTTAAAAAGTTCATTTTCATGGAAGTAGAGAGTAGAAAGATAGCCACCAGAGACTGGCAAGAGTGGGCTGGAGGATAAAGAGAGGTTGGTTAATAGATACAAACATACAATTAGACAGAAAAAAATGTTCTAGTGTTTGTTAGCACAATAGGGTAACTATAGTTAACAATAATTTATGATATATTTCAAAATAGTTAAAAGAGAAGATTTGACATGTTTGAATACAAAGAAAGGATAAATACTCAAGGTGTTGGGCACCCAAATACCCTGGATTGATCATTACACAGTCTATGTGTGTAGCAAAATATCATATTTACCGCATAAATATGTACAATTATTAGGTATCAAGAAATTTTTAAAAAGACTTAATGTGTCTTGAACTCTATAAAGCAAATCAGCAGTGCAATCTAAACAGATGGTCAAATTTGGGATTCTGGTAAAATCAGTTACAGAATGGACTAGAACATTCTTTTCCTCGTGTATTGATTTGGATTTGGCATGGCAAACACAACATTCAGTTAAAATCTCTGCTATGAACTATAAAATTCCAATTATAGCATTATTTTGCAACGCACACATGGAAAGAAGTGAGAAGCAAAAGAGACAAGGAGATTGGAGCTTCATGAGGGGCCAGGGAAGAGGTTTTTGATCCATGATCTTTAAAAATCTGTTCACCTCAAGGATGCCATCTTCTTTTGGGGAGAGAGCTCGCTGGTCAGTTTTACTTTGAGATCTCCAGGTGGCATACAGTTCCAACAATCTCAAGGAACCCTTTTGAGCCAAGAGACTGGAACCCAAGTCTTGAGGTCCTGAAGCTTTACCGAAGTATGAGTGATGATAAGAACTTGTTATGGTTCATTCCAATGAGACTAAAGAGCAGTCTTTATTTGGTATCATTTGTAAAAGACCCAGTCTTCAGATTCTATATTGTGGAAGGCCTGGTCATCAGTCAGTGGTCACAGAAAGCTTCCTTTACTTGGTGGAAATGTTCTTGGCCAAAATGCATCAAGATGTTGCAATACCTAGTCATACAGAGTTTAGAAGTATAAGAGATACATAAGGTTCTATAATTAAGGGCACAGGTCTTCCTGTTACTATTGTATAAGCTGTTAGCATGTGCTTTTCAGTACAGATCTGATTGCAACTAAGGCCAGTGGTAAAAGTTTTGGCCAAGGCAATCCAGATTATTTTGTTAGTTTAGGCAACTTAGATTTAAGATATAAATTTTTCAATCAATTTTTCCAGAAGACTAGGGATGATAAGGACAATGGTAGTGCCATTGTACTTGTAAAACTTTATTTCATTGTTTAATAATTTTTCCAGAAAAAGAGTTCCCTTATTGCTGGAAATTTCTCCAGGAATGCTCCATAAGGGCTATGTATTCCCCATAGTAATTTAATTTGCTACTGTTATGGAGCTGGTCTTTCTGCATGGAAAGGCTGCAACTCATCCTGAGAACAAAATACAATTAAAAGACTGTACTGATAAACCATTGAGAGTGTCAACTGCATGAAATCCATCTGTAGATGTTCCGCTGGTCTAGTGGGTGGTGGAGATGTTCCATCTGTAACTGGACTTTGGTTATAAACCAATTTTTCAATCGAAAAGCTATTATCACCTCACCAATACTCTTTTCACAATTTTGACCATTTTCTCCACACTATGGAGAGTTAAGGAGTATAGGGCTTTTAATAGCAGTAGTTTTAAAGACTTTGGGAGAACGAAGCAGTGGTTCAGGCTCTCAGTGAGTTCCTATTTAATATTTAAATTTCTTCCTTTTAAGAGCCAGTTTTGTTTGTTTTGCTGATTCAGGTTCATAGCATTGTTTATTAAAGAAATTATCATAGAATTTGGATCAATTTTGTGGAGTTCATTCAAACTGCTTTTCATTCAAACATCTCAGTGGTCTCAGTACTAGTTTATTTAGTACGAAAGACTTCTAGGGCATTTTCTCCTTATTCAGGTTCATTTTATGGGTGTGGCCTTCCATTTTAATAATAGTCATTTATGAAGGCAGCAAAATAGCAGAAAGACACTCATCTACTTGCGGTGCATTTTTGATGGGGGTTCCACCAGAGGTGAGAAACCCTCTTTCTTTTCATAGTATACCGAACTTATAAACCACACCAAAATATATCTCCTATCTGTAGAAATGGTGACTGATTTGCTCTTAGATATTTGACAGGCCCAAGTGAGAACTTACAGCTCTGCTGTTTGGGCTGATTTAAAGTGGGGAGAGAGTTACATTTTCTATTAGTTCATGTTGAGTTGTCACAGCATACCCTGCTTGGTATTTTCCTTTTGCATTTTTGGCATAAGATCCATATTTTGTTTATGGATTAACGCAGGATTGTTTAATAAAATGTCTTGTAAATCAATGTAAGAGGTCAACAACTGCAATATCATATTTATACAATTATGGTCTTCATCATTGTCAGAAAAGGGTAACAAGGTTAAATTGATCACAGTACTGAAACAGATAATAGAAGATGACGGGAGCAAGTTTCATAAGATGTTAGTTTGCTCATAGAAAAATGTCATAAGAGTGTTAGTAGTTAACCGTTGTCAACCGAGTCCCTTGCTGGGAAACAGCCTGAGCTGAAGAGAGCTGTCTTATCAAAGTTGTATCTCTTCCTTGGGGACAGCTTGCAACCAATGACTATTCATGGGAGGTATAAATTCCAGGACTCCTAACCCTAATGCAATGGGTCTCTGAAGGGACATCCAAAATCCTCACTTCCCCACAGTAGCGGCTAAGGCTTTTGTTGTGACTACACTCAACTATTCTTTCCTTAATAAATATAGGTCTGAGGATATTCCTCAACAAGTTTTTACATGTACATCTCCATCTCAGAGTCTGTTTCATAGAGACTGCAGATTAAACAATTTGCTACACCCAAAAGAGAAAATTACAAGATCAGAAGATGCAAATTTATAACCCTCATATATAATCCATATATTAAAATATATCAAGTCACTGTACCAGCAAAAGATACTGTCCCAAACTAATAATGGCTTTCAAAATATATTATTCCCTTATCCCTGATAGAATAAGCTATCACTATGATCCTAAGAAAAAAGGCATTTCAAAACAGAAAAATAACAGACTACATCCACATAAAAATAATATTAAAGTAGAAAATGAAAATCAAAGCATTCCATTTGATAAAATTTTTTTAAAGAATCTAACCATAGAGAGAAAACCTGACACAATGCCACGACCTGAGTTCATTGTATTTAAGCATGTACTTCCTGATACGTAAAATAATCTTTTATGTAAATTAAAAAATTAGAACAGAGATGGACAAGAAGAAATATATAAAATGAGAACTGGCTAAATGTAAAAGATAAGTTGGAGAAACAGATGCAATTATTTTAAAAACTAATATTAAATTTTAAGATTTTCAAGGAGTAAGAGATTCTACAATTTATGTAAGGGTTGTTGAAGAGAGAAAATAAAACTACCAGGGGAATAAAAATAAACACAAAAAGTAGTAAAAATAATTAAAGTCAACCTGATCAGCCTATGAGATTAGCAAGGGCAATACACAACATATAAAACTGGAGTTTCCAAAAAAGGAAGAAAATGGAGAAGAAATAATATTGTAAATGATAATCTAAGAAACTTTGGGAAATAACAGAAGACCTGAATCCGCCTACTGAAACACACTTGTCATAAATCATCCACAACAGTGAGCTCAAATATATATCCTAATAAAAGTGTTAGACTTTGAGATAAAGAAAAATCATCTGCACCTTCACATGGAAATACAAACTCACTTCCAAGGAAAGAAAATCAAATTGGTATCTGACTTCCTAACAGTAACATGCAAAGTAAGATAACTGCGGATCAATATTTTCAATAAACTCAAACACAATGTGTGTGCCAAGAGTTTTACACCTAGCAAAGCTATACTTTCCAATTTATACATTTGGAAAGAATCAGAGAAATGGAAAATAGCATTAGAGCATCACAGTTATAATTATTGCAAACAAGATCAGCCAGTGGATAAAACTTTGAGAAACAGGATATCTGTATAGTTTCAATGTATCTCCCCAATATGTTCATTAAATATTCGTGTGCTGTTATAATTTTTTCACAAATTATTTGATAGTTCTGTTTCTAGGTGATAGAGCATAGTTCCTAGCTCCTTGAGTGCAGCCTGGAATTAGTGTCTTATATGTAATGAATGAAGTAGCAGACCCTTCTTTAACCAAGTGATACAGGCTAACAACACCGGTAATAAATCATGTTGATATCATGTACCTTCTGATATGGTACAGTGAGAAAGACACTTCCATTCTGTGATATTCTTCTCCTAAATCCCCAGTGAAAGACTAATCATGAACAAATATCAGACAAACCAAAACTAAAGGACATTGTATGAAATATGTAGCCAGTACTCTTCAAAAGTGTCAAAGGCATGAATGACAAGAAAAGACAGAGAAACTGTCATAGTTTGGAGGAATTCAAGAAGAGTTGACAACTTTGGCTTCCTAATAGGATCCCAAAACAGGAAAATGACATTAGTGGAAAAATCTGAAGTTCAAAATAAAGCCTGTATTTTAGTTAATGGTACTACAACAATATTAACATCTTAATTTTGATAAATGTGTCATGATTATGTAAGATGTTCAAATTAAGGAACTTGGATGAAGTCTACATAAAAGCTCTCCATACCATCTTTGTGACTCCTCTGTAAATCTTAAATCTCTGTAAGTCATTCATCATAATAAAAAAGTAAATGAAAAGTAAAAACAAAATAAAAAGAGGTAAAGAGAGGAAGCTAAAATAGAACAATCTCAGTGATTGTCATATAAGTACTAGTGGTAGTCAAAAATATTATTTAAAGCAGAGAAACCAAAAATAGCATTATAAGTGCAGACACAGAAGACTGAGTATGTAATAAAGGTGTTAATGTAAAGATAACTAAAACAAAAATACCAACTGTCTGAAATACTAGAAGAAATAAAAATCATATAAAACAAGATATAAATAAACAGTAAATATAACATCATTGATAAATATTAAATGAGATAATATGATAGAATTTGGATCAAACATGTCAGTCATTGAAGTTAATAAGAATGAATTCAACTAAACTGTTACAAGAAAGATATTTTCAGACTTGCTTGGAAAGAAAAAATCCAGCTGTATACTTTGTACAAGAGATGTGGCTAAAACAAAGGAGAGTCAAAAAGTTACAAATAAAGTGATGATTGAGATGTATCAGATAAAGTATTGGAAAGAATCTCTGTATCTATGGATATAAAAACACTTGAATAAATGCACAGTGGAGTACTATGTGAATGTTAAAAAGGAAAATATTAATATATACTGATATGTAACAACTTGCAGGTTATATTGTAAAGTAAAAAATAAAAATAAAAATAAAGAGCAAAACCAAAATCAAGGCACGATATATGTTTGGATGCACACACACACACACACACACAGACACACACACACACACACACAGTCTTATGAGTAAGAAAGAAGGGGAAATAAGAGTGTATATATTTGTGTTTGGAATGTTTGTTTCTTTTTTAAAAAAAGAAACAGAAATTACAAACCAGAAAACTGTGAAAATTATTACCCATTGGCCTCTGGAAAAATATCTAATATCTCATCGTGAGGCAGAAAAAAAATACACATGAGTAGCCAAGACATTTGTTTCTTTTTTTTTTTTGAGACAGAGTCTCACTTTGTCAGCCTTGACATCTGCACCAGACAACAAGAAATCTATCAGAGACTACTAAGGTCATCTCAGAAGGACTGAGAAACCAACATGGTATTTCGGATTTGAGCTCCTATCGGTCAAAGAATAATAATTATAATTTATTAAGTTGATACCATGTGTTAAAATCTATGAATTCATAGTGATAATTTTGAAAATATTAATAATCTTCATAGGCTATTAGACAACACTTATTATTCTGAAAACTGACAGGTTTATTTATTCTGCTTTTTAATGTGGATTGTATCTATTTGGCACTCTCCGGTTTATATTCATTGAGAAAATAAAACTGAATTTGTAAAGAGTAAGAGAGAAAGAAAGACGGGAGAAAAAGAGGAAAAGAAAAGGAAAGACATGGAAAAGGAAAGAAAGAGTAAAAAAAGTAGAGACAAAACAGGAAAAAGTAGAGCTAGGCAGGGAAGGAGGACAGATGCAAGGAATCCAACACTATCTAGAAAAATTAATTTTTTAAATGCCAAAGATATTCATTCTGAGATGCCATTAAGCCTGGGATAAAGAAAATCTCCTTAATGTTTCCAGAGGGATAATTAAGAAATGGGAATGAGAATAACATGCAATTTCTCGAAAGCACCACAGCGTGCTAGACTAGAAAAGTGCCTTCAGAGTGCAGAAGAAAAATTATTTCAAATTTAGATTTCCACACAAATTGAAATATAAATCATGTGTGAACAAAGGCTGCCAAAGAGCCCATCAAGATTTCTTAGTAAAATGATGGAATGAACCATGAAGAGGAAGGTGGAGAGTTTGGGAACAGAATATCTAACAGGGAAATCAGCAAAAGGGAAGTCTCTGCTGGAAGGCTGAGCATTGGTCTAGAATGCAACCTGTCTGGACTGGAGCAGGAGAACTGATAATGAACGAGGGGAGGTAATATTAAGCACCTTTTCTTTTCTTTTCTTTTTTCTCTTTTCTTTTCTCCTTTCCTTTTTCTTTCCCCCTTTCTTTTCTATTCCTTTCCCCTTTCCTCCTTGCTTTCTTTCCCTTTCCCCTTCTCTTTCTTTCCTTGTCCCCTTCCCTCCCCTCTCCTCTCCTCCCCTCCCTTCCCCTCCTCTTCTCCTCTGCTCCCCTCCCCTTCTTCTCCTCCCCTCCCCTTCTTCTCCTCCCCTCCCCTTCCTCTCCTCCCCTCCCCTTCCTCTCCTCCCCCTCCTCTCTTCTTCCCCTCCCCTACCCACCCCTCCCCACAGCTCCCGTCCCCTCACCTCCCCTCCTCTCCCCTTGCTTTTGACCATGAGAATGCAGGTATTTCTTTATGATTTTGATTTCATTTCCTTTGAGTAAATACCCAGAAGTGGGATTACTGGGTCATTCAGTAGTTCTATTTGTAATGTTGTGAGGAAATTTTTACTGTTTTACATAATGGCTGTACCGATTTTTATTTTCACCAACCATGTGCAAAGGTTCTCCTTTCTCCTCATCTTCATCAACACTTGTTATCTCTTGTCTTTTTTATAATAGCAATTTTAACAGGTGTTAGGTGATGTCTCACTGTGGTTTTGATTTGCATTTCCTGGACAGTTAGTGATATTGACTGACCACCCTTCCCTTCCCCCTTCCCTTTCCTTTCTTTTCCCTTGCCTTCCCGTTCCCCTTTCCCTGCCTTTCCTTTTTCCTCCTTTATTCCTTTTCTCTTTCCTTCCTTCCTTCCTTCCTTCCTTCCTTCCTTCCTTCCTTCCTTTCTTTCTTTCTTTCTTTCTTTCTTTCTTTCTCTCTTTCTTTCTTTCTTTCTTTCTTTCTTTCTTTCTTTCTTTCTTTCTTTCTTTCTCTTTCTTTCTTCTTTTTCTTTCTTGTTGAAATAGGCTCTTGCTCTGTCACCCAGGTTGGAGCAAAGTGGTGTAATTACAACTCATTGAAGCCTCAAACTCCTGGACTCAAGGGATCCTCCTGTCTCAGGCTATTGAATAGCTTGAGTAGCTGGAACTACAGGCACATCCCACCACACGCACTAATTGTTAAAATTTATTGTAGAGATGGGGTCTCACCATGTTGTCCAGGATGATCTTGAACTCCTAGCCTCAAGCAATGCTCCCCACTTGACCTCCCAGAGTGTTGGGATTATAGGTGTGAGCCACCACCCCTTGCCTGAGCACCTTTTCATACACTTGCCGGACATTTGTATGTCCTCTTTGGAAAAATATCTTTGGAGGTCCTTTTCCTATTTTTAAATGGGTTTGTTTATTTCCCATTGACTCGTATGATTACGTATATATTTTGGACAATCTCTTGCTGAATCACGGTGGGCAAGTGTTTTCTTCTTCCACTTGGTAGTTTGCCTTTTCATTTTGTTCATCTTTTCTTTTCTTTTTTTCCTTTTTTTTTTTTTTTTGCTGTGCAGTTTTTAGTTTGATGTATTCTGTTTGTTTACTTTGTTTTCTTGCTAGAGATTTTGGTGTGATTTTTAAAAATAATCAAGGAGCTTATTTGTTATGTTTAAGGAGTTTTACAGTTTCAGGTTTTACATTTAAGTCTTCAATCCATTTTGAGCTGATTTTTGTGTATGATGTAACCTAAGAGTCCAATTTTATTCTTTTGCATGTGCATATCTACTTTTCCAAGCATTGATCATTGTATAGATTATCCTTTCCCCAGTGCATACTCTTCATGCCCTTGTGAAGATTTTTGATTATATATGCATGGGTTTATCTGTAGGCTTCTATTCTTTTCCATTGGTCTATGAGTCTATTTCTTTAACAATAAAAATAATGCTAGGGGATTCACATTTCCTGATTTCAAAATGAATAAACATCTATAATAACCAAAACAGTTTGGCACTGGTGTAAGGATGGAAGTGTAAATCCATTGGGAAAGAATAGTCTCCTCAGCTAATTGTGTGGAACAGGAGGGAATCTACATGTAAAAAGTGAGTTTGGACCCTTATTTGTGAACACACAAAAATCAAATTTAAAATGGGGTAAAATTCCTAAATGTGAAAGCTAAAACTACAATGTGTTAGAAGAAACACAGATATAAATATCTGTGGCCTTGCATTTTGCAATATTTTCTTAAATATGACACCAAGAGCATAAGTGACATATCAAAAATGGACTAGACTTCATCAAAATTAGAAATTTTACCTCAGAGAATGCCATCAAGAAAATAAAAGACAACCAGTGGAATAGGATAAAATATATGAAAATCATACATTTGATAAGGGAATTATACCTATAAGTAATAAACAACTCTTACCACTTAATAATAAAATCACAAGTTACTCCTTTATAAAAATGTCAAAGGACCTGAGTAGTTGTCTTGCCAAAGAAGAGATGTGAATAGCTACTAGTACATGACAAGATGCTCAACATTATTAGCCATCAAGGAAATGCAAATCAAGACCACAATGAGATACCACTTACATAAACTCTAATGGCTATAATAAGAAAGACAGTAACAGATGTCAAAGATGTGGCAAAATTGGAAGAATCACATATTGCTATTGGGAATATATAACACTGCAGCTACTTTGGAAAGCAGTGAAACATTTCCTCAAGAAGTAAACTGAGTTGACATATGACCCAGCATTTTCACTCCTAGTATATACCCATGGGAAATGAAAACACTTGCTCATACACAAAATTCTACACAAATGTTCAGAGTAGCATTATTCATAATTAAAAATATTATTCTAAAGTTTATATGAGAAAACAAAAGACTAGCAAAGTCAACACAACACTGAAGAAAAACAAGGTTGGAACACTCACACTACCTGATCTCAAGACTTCTGTAGAGCTAAGGTAATCAATACAGCATAGTATTATTAAAAGGATATACACAAGTTTAAGATAACAGAATAGACAGACCATAATAGGCCCACATACTTACAGTCAACTAATCTTTGACAAACTAACAAAGGCATTTCAATAAAGGGTGATCTTTACACAATTACTGCTGGAACACTTGGATGTTCATATTCAAATAACATAAGCCTAGACATACACCATACATATTTCACAAGTGCTGACTCAAAGTGGATTATAAGTCTAAAATGTAAAACTAGAACTATTAAACTTCCAGAAGAAAACATAGGAGAAAATTTAGGTGCCCTTCAGTATGCTCATGAATTTTAGATACAACATCAACAGCATAATCTATAAAAGAAAAAAAATGGGTAAGTTTAAGTTATATTAAAATTTAAAACATCTTATCTGAGAAAGACACTTTTATGAGTATCAAAAGATAAGCCACAGACTCTAAGTAAACTTTAACAAACGCATTTCTGATGAAGGGTTTGTATACATAATATAAAGTTCAACAATAAGCAAAGAAACAATCCAATTTAAAAAAGGGTAAAAGATCTCAACAAACATCTGACCAAAGAAGGTATAAAGAAGGCAAATAAGAACATGAAAAGATGTTCGACATTATTTTTCATTAGGTAATTGCAAATTAACACAATAAGTAGATACTTAGAATGGTTACAATAAAAAATTAAATATCAATCATTGTCAAGAATGTGGAGCAGCAAGAAGACACATATGCTCACTCTGCCAGCTGAGAGCACCTAGGAGCAATCGTACTGTAGGAGGAGACAGCACATCTATCACCCAGATCTGGTTTCTAGTACCATCCTCCAATTACAAAATTCCAGGGCTTCTTAAAGAAATAGCTGATTCTGGGAATACTGCAGGAAATATACAAGATATACTAGCAGTCAATAAAAAGTGCTAAAAATAAACCAACAAAAACACATCCCATATACACAATTATGGGTGTTTGTCAAAAGCACACCGGAGGTGAGGGAAATAGCTTCAGTGGCCAAAGCTGGAATGATTTGAGCTACAGAATCAATAAAGTAAAAGTAGAAGGAGGTAGAGCAAGATGACCAAATAGAGTCCTCCAGTGACTGTCTCTCCACACGAACACTAAATTAAACAACTATCCACACAAGAGAGTACCTTCATAGGAACGAAAAATTGAGGGAGTGACCTCAGTACCTGGTTTAAACATAGTATTAAGAAAGGAGGCACTGAAGAACTTAGGAAGTAAAGACCTGCATTGTCTATACCACCCCTCCCTCAACTGCAGGCAGCATAGCATGGGAGAGAGAATCTGTGTGCTTGGGGGAGGGAGAGGGCAGTGATTGTGGAACTTTGCGCTGGAACTCAGTGCTGCCCTGTCACGGTGGAACACGGCACAGGGCAGAATTCTGCCAGCTCACACAGAAGCAGCATTCCGACAAGCCCTGAACTAGAGGGAGATTCCCTGCTTCAGCGGTAAAAACTTGAGTTTTGACTTCACCATGTGCTTGCTATGGTGGTCTGAGGCCTGGAAAAATTTGAGTGCTAGTCAGGCCACAAGGTCTACAGTTTAGGGTAAGCTCTGGTGATACACTTGTCTTGGAGGCAGTGGACATATGGTGTAACCAAGTGTGACACCAGCTGTAGTGGTCAAGGGCTCACCTGTACTACCTCTCCCCAACTCCAGGCAGTGCAGGCTCCAAGACAGACTCCTGCTTGGCAGATGGAGAGGAAAAGATGTGGAGGACTATGGCCTACAACGTGGATACCAGCTCAGCTCCAGTGAAATAAAGCACCAGGCAGATTCCTGAAGCTGTGAATTCTAGGTCTTTGCTCCTGAATGACAGTTCTAGACCCACCCTAGGCCAGAAGAAAATTCACTGTCCTGATGGGATGAACCCAGTCCTGGCGGAATTCACCACCTGCTGACTAATGTGGTCTAGAGCCTTGAATAAATATCAGTTGAAGGCAGGTAGTAGTGGCTGCAGACCCAGGTGCAACCCTGCACAGTGCCAGCTGTGCTGGCCACAAGGGGGCACCCATCACCCCTCCTCCAACTCTAGGCAGCCCAGTGTGAAGAGATACTCCTTCTGATTGCAGAAAATAGAAGAGAGCAAGAGATGTTTCCTGGTAACCCAGCGGATTCTCCCTTATCTTATCTGCAACCCCCCAAAATGTGAGACAGGTCTCAGTTAATTTAGAAAGTTTATTTTTCCAAGGTTGAGGATGCACCTGTGACACAGCCTCAGGAAGTTCTGACAACATGTCAGATGGTCGGGGCACAGCTTGGTTTTATATATTTTAGGGAGACATGAGACAGCAATCAATATGTAAGAAGTACATTAGTTCCATCCAGTAAGGCTGATACAGCTCAAAGCAAGCCTCGCACCCCCACCCATGAACATTTTAGTTCTCCGTAAGTCCCGACAGTTTTTCCTCTATTCTGATGTCACAATCTCCAAAGTCATCAGAAACCTGCATTTAAGAGCACCTGTTGGAGTTTTATAGCTGATTATAAAACTACCTTCTAAAGAGGACCAAAGCAAGACAATCATGTCAAGAACACTCCAAGAACAATTGTCCATGGATTAAAAAAAGTTGTAAGGCAGCCATAGTCAAAAGACACAATTGACAAGGAAATTTGTTACCTCTGTGGTTCACAATAATTTTAACATAATAATTATGATTATTACTGATAACGTACACTAAGTTATATCAGAATTACAGGAGTTTCCCATAATTTTGGAACACATACTAATAACATATTTATACAAATACAGCCCAAAGAAAACCAAACACCATTTCATATTTGACAATGCTTCCTGTATAATTTTTATACCCAGTAAGCCAAACTATGTCATTTTTTTGGACTTTAAGGAACCTAATGTCTGAAAAGATTAATTAGGTTACAAAAAGACATAATTTATAATTTTATTTTGGAAAGTTTGTCAAATATAAAAGGTTTTAAACACTGGATATTACAAAATAAGTTTACAGGTCATTGTAAAGTAATTTAACCAAAGTGATAATTCAAGGATTTCCAAAAAAATGAAAACTTTCATTCTTTGAGCAAGAAGGATTAATTTTCTAACTAAAAATTATAATTAAAAACAGCATGAAGCCAATTACATTTGTTTTTCAAAATTTTGTAAACAATCAATAAAATTTAATTTTGATTATAAAATATAACTTCCATAAGCCTCTTATAACCTTTATTAAGGAGTTGGTTAGTGCTGCAAGAAAACTTTGCACATCTGACACAGGAGTCCATATACTAGTTTTGCATCAGTGTGCCTTCTATACTAATGATTGATTTACAGAGAAATGGAACTTATTTTATCTTTCAAAATTGGTCCTTACAATTGTATGCTCCCACTTCCTCTGCAATAGTCCCTGGCCTGGGCCTTGAGGAATTAAATAGCTTAAATTATTTTGCCTTGTGTCTCAGGAATGCAGTTTATTTTGACTGGCATCTTCTATGGAGCCTGAAGATGAGGCTTTAATTGCTGTCAGTGTTTAAGATTTAGCAGGACTCTGTTTCCTTTTTAGACCCAGGAGTTAAAGCCCTGTAACTCAATGTTACAATGGCTTAAAAGCACATGCAGGAAAATACATGGATGTAATAACCTTAATTTTAAAAATTTATCTCAGTTTTTGTTTTCCTAAGCAAAGCAAAACTGACCATACAACACTTTTTCTTATATAAAATTATTTTTCCTTAAGCATGCCTATAAGATTAAGAACATAGCCACAAAAGGGTAAATCTAAGAGTTACTGGCCTTAAAGATGATGTAGAGAGAGAGATGGGGTAGAAAGTTTATTTAAAAAATAATAGCGAGAACTTTTCAAACTTAGAGAAAGTTGTGAATATCTAGGTACAACAAGGTTAAGGAACCTCAAAAGATTCATCCTAAATAAGACTACCTTAAGGCAGATGACAATCAAATTCTCAAAGATCTAGGATAAAGCAAAGACCCCAAAAACAGCAAGAGAAAAGAAGCAAATAAAATATAGAAGAGTTTTGATACATCTGGCATCAAGTTTCTCATAGGAAACCTTACAGACTAGAAAGGAGTGGGATGAAATATTTAAAGTGATGGAAAAAAATTCCAACTTAGAATATTATGTTCATTAAATTATCATTCAAACATGAAGGAGAAATAAACCCTGTCCTAGACAAACAAAAGCTAAAATATTTTATCAATGCCAGACGTGTCTTGTAAGAAATTTTAAAAGGAGTTCTTCAATCTAAACAAAAAGGACATTAACAAGCAACAATAAATCATCTGAAGGTATAAAACTCACTGGTAATAGTAACACATAGAAATACAGAATTCTCTAACACTGTAATTGTAATATGTAAAACTATATATACCTGTAGTGGGAAGACTAAAAGACAAATCAAAAAAAAAAAAAAAAAAGAACTACAATAACTTTTAAAGAGATAGACTAGATAAAAAGATATAAATAGAGATAACAAAAAGTCAAAAGGCGGGGGAAATGGAATTGAAGACGAGTTTTGTACTTTTCTTTTTGTTTTTTGTTTGTTTGTAATCACAGTTAAGTTGTCATGAGTTTGAAATAATTAGTTATAGAATGTTATTTGCAAGCCTCCTGGTAACATCCAAAAATACCTACAAAGGATATGAAAAAAATAAAAGCAAGAAATGTAAACATGTCACTTGAGAAAAATCACTTTCACACAAAGCAAAATAGGAATAAATAAATAAGAATGAGAGGACCAAAAAAACCCCTAAAAAACAAATGATAAAATAACAGTGTAATTCTTACTATTAATAATAAAATTGAGTATAAATAGTCTAAATTCTTCCAGAAAAAGATGTGACTGAATAAATAATTAAAAAAAAACCCAAGGCCCAACCATATGCTGCCTATGAGAAATTCACTGCACCTGTAAAGATACACATAGACTAAAATTTAAGAAATGGAAAAAGATATTTTATGAAATAGGATCCAAGAAAAGCAGGAGTAGCTATATTTACATCAGATAAAATACATTTGAAGACAAAAACTATAAATAGAGACAGAGAAGGCTATTATTTAATGAGAAAAGGGTTAATTCATCAAGAGTATATAACAATTGTAAATATATATGCACCCAATGCTGGAGCATTAGAAGCAACAAAGAAGATATCATTCAAGCTAAAGACAGATATAATAATAGCTGGGACTTCAACGCCCTACCAGCAGAATTGGACACACCATCTAAACATAAAATTAGCAAAGAAGTATCAGATTCAACTGCACTGTAGATCAAAAGGACTTAATAGATGTTTACAGAATATTTTATCTAACAGCTTGCAGAATACATATTCTTCTCCTCAGTACATGGAACATTCTCAGCTTAGACCACATGTTAGGCCAAAAAACAAGTCTCAATTTTTTTTTAAAGAAATCATATTAAGTATATATTCTGACCACAATGGAATAAGACTAGAAATCAATAACAAGAGGAACTTTGGAAACTATACGAACAAATGAAAATGAAACAATGTGGTCCTAAACAACCATTGAGTGAATGAAGGAATTAAAAGAAAACAACTTAATGATGCATCTTAAAGACCTAGAAAAGCAACAGAAAATCAAACCAAAAATTATTAGAAGAAAAGAAATAAGATTGGAGCAAAATAAATGAATTTGACAATAAAAGAACAAAAAAGATTAATGAAACAAAAATTATCTTTTTTCTAAACTCCCAAGGATGTGAAGAAAAGGCAATATTGACTCAAAGTCTACCTCTATCCAGAAGAGCTGAATGAATTTGGGCAAGATACTCAGGATTTCAAGATATGAGATTTCTACTGAGGAAATGTATAAGTATTAAGGACCGATCAGTAGTTGATACTTATAAAAAGTCTAGTAGTGCCTAGCAGATAGGTGTATAAGTTAGTTTTCTTTCATGTTTGTACTCTTAAGTGATGAATAAATATTTTTGTTTAGCTATTAGGAATTTCACTACTTTCTGCCTCACTTATGCATGACAAGCATCTCTGTCTTTCTGTGAATGTTTATGAACACAGCAACAACATTCATTGAAATCACTGCATGTTGGTAGAATTTCTAACAAAGAAGACAAGAAATAATACTAGGGTGAAAAACAACTTGATTTAATCAATATAGTCAGAAATGGCACTGTCATATATGATGAGCAATTAAGCAAACTACATGAAAAATTTAAATCCATAAGCATTTCAGTATAAACAGACTTATTTTCAACCAGAGATAGAAAAATCGCCATCGTACAGATACTTTATTTCTGAGAACTTGAGAGAAAATTTTTAAAATTTTAATTAAAACATTTAAATTTAAAAATTAAAATTTCCATCACTAAATATAAAAATTTTCTTCATTAGAACATAAAAATCCCATGTGAATCCATATTCAATATAATCTTTTGAATGAATTCAAAGGAAGTTGAGAATAATATTTAAACATATGATTTACTTCCCACAGATAGGGTTGATTTAAAAGGGATTAATAGTTTCAAACTTAGAATATGACTGATTTTGCAAGATCCCAGAAAATTTTCACAAATTTTGAATGGAATTAACTTATATATGCTGACTTCCATTCCAGTATTTGTTGAAAATTATAACTACTTACAATGTGACAACTATTTACTAGGGTAAGTAATTGCACTCTGAATCCATTTGTAACCTCAAAGTAAGTATTTAGAAGCAAGATGGTGGAATAAGAGGCTTCCTTGATCATCATCCTTTCCCAAGGACACAAATTTAACAACTATCTAACAAAAAAGCACCTTCATTAGAACAAAAGATCAGGTGAATACACACAGTACCTGGTTTTAACTTCATGCCACTGAAAGCGGCACTGAAGAGATAGAAAAAACACTCTTGGAGTGCCAATGCTACCCCTCCCCGCTCCACACCCCTCTCAAGGCAGTGGCCTGGTACAGAGAACATTGTTGTGTCTTGGGGAGAAGAGCGAAACTATTGGGAGGCATTGAACTCAGTGATGACCTGTTATAATAGAAAGCAAAACCAAATCAACTCAGCTGATGCCTGCCCACAGAGAGAGCATTTAAACGACCACTAGCCAGAGGGGAGTCGTGGATCCCAGTGGTCAGAACTTGTGTTCCCACAAGCCTTGCCACCACAGGCTAAAGTGCTATGGGGACCTTAATAAACTTGAAAGGATGTCTAGGCCACAAGGACTGAAACTTGGAGGCAAGTTCTAGTGCTGAACTTGGCCCAGAGCCAATGGAATGGGGTGGGGGTTACACAACCTACTCAGACACCAGTCAGGATGGATAAGGGAGTGCTGGCATCATCACCCCTCCACTAACCCCAGGCAGCACAGCTCATGGCTCTAAAAGAGATTCTTTTCTTCCACTTGAGGAGAGGAGAGGGAAGAGTAAGTCGGACTTTGTCTTGCATCTTAAATACCAACCCAGCCACAGCAAATTATTGCACTGGTCAGAGTCATGAGACCCTTTTTCCAGGGCCTGGTTCCTGGATGACATTCCTAGACACATCCTGGGCCAGAAGGGAATCCACTGCCTTTAAAGGAAAGATCCACCCCTGGCAGCATTCATCATCAACAAACTGAAGCGCAGTTGGGCCCTAAATGCCAGCAGCGATACAAAGGTACACATCAAAGGCCTTGGGTGAGACTGTGAGACTTGCAGACTTCAGGTGAGACTCAACATATTTCCAGCTGTGGCAGCTATAGCAAGAGTTTTTCTGCTTGAGAAAAGCTGAGAGAAAAGTAAGGGGATTTGTCTTGCAGCTTAAGTGCCATCTTGGCCACAGTGGGGCAAAGCATGAAGTGGGCTCTTGGGGTCCCTGATTCTAGAACTTGGTTCTTGAATGGCATTTCTAGACCTGCCCTGGGCCAGAGAGGAGCCCACTGACCAGAAGGGCGAGTCCCAGGCCAAGCAACATTTACCACAAGGTGACTTAAAAGCCCTTGGTCCTTAAGAGAATATCAACAGTAGTCTGGCAGTATTCCCCATCGGCCTGTGGTGGTGGTAGCCACAGGGTGGGGCTCCTCTGCCTTTAAAAAGGGGAAGGAAGAGTGAGAAGAACTGTGTGTTGTGATCTGAGTGCCAGTTTAGCATCAGAACAACAGAATACCAGGTAGACTTCTAAAGTTGTTGACTCCAGTCCCTGACTTTTGAACAGCACCTCTCAACACTCCCGGGGCCAGCACCTCTAAAACTCTCTAAGAGCCTAGGGGAACTCATCACCCTGAAGGGAAAGACACAGGCCTGGCTGGTGCTGCCATCTGCTGATTGTAGAGCCCCAGGACCTTGAGCAAACAAAAGTGGTAGCCAGGGGGTTGTTACATCAGGCCTTGGGTGAGACCCAGGGTTGTGCTGGCTTTAGGTCTGACTCAGCACGGTCCTAGTGGTGATGGTCACAGGGGTTCTTGTGTCACCCTATCCCCAACTTCAAGTTCAGAACTGAGAAGGAGAGAGACTCCATCTGTTTGAGGAAAGCAAGGGAAGAGAACCAGAGTCTCTGCCTGGTAATTCAGAGAATTCTTCTGGATATTATCCAAGACCATCAAGGTGATATCTCTACAAGTCTGCAAGAACCACAGCATTAGTGGGCTTAGGGTGTTCTCTAAAGCAGATAAAACTTATATGAAAACATCCATGTCCTCGTAGATATCTGTAAAGCCTTTTCAAGGAGTACTGGTACCAAGAAGCCCAGACTTGTAAAGACTACAATATACCTAACTCTTCCATGCTCAGACACTGACAAACATCTAGTAGCATAAACACCATCCAGGAAATCATGACCCCACCAAATGAACAAAATAAGGCACCAGGGACCAATCCTGGAGAAACAGATATGTGACCTTTCAGATGAGAATTCAAAGTAGCTGTGTTGAGGAAACGCAAAGATATTCAAGATAATGCAGAGAAGGAATTCAGAATTCTATCAGAAAAATTTAACAAACAGATTCAAATAATTTTAAAAAGCAGAAATTCTGAAGCTGAAAAATGTAATTGGCATGCTAAAAATGCATTAGAGTCCTTTAACAGCAGAATTGATCAAGCAGAAGAAAGAATTAGTGAGCTTGAAGACAGGCCATTTAAAAATGTATGGAGGAGAAAAAAGTAAAAAAAGTAAAAACAATGAAGTACACCAACAAGATCTGGAAAACAACTTCAAAAAGGCAAATCTAAGAGTTATTGACTTAAAAGGGAATAGAGAAAGAGATGGGGTAGTTTATTCAAAAGGATAATAACAGAGAACATCTCAAACCGGGGGGAAAATATCAATATCTAATTACAAGAAGGTTATAGAACACCAAGCAGATTTAAACCAAACAAGACTACCTCAAAGCACTGAATAATCACATTCCCAAAGGTCAAGGATTAAAACAAAAGATCCTTAAAAGCAGCAAGCAAAAAGAAACAAATAACATACAATGGAGATCCCATAGGTGGGGCAACAGACTTTTCAGAGGAAACTTTAGGACCACGAGAGAGTAGCATGACATATTTGAAGTGCTGAAGAAAAAAAAGTTTTACCCTGGAATAGTGTGTCCAGTAAAAATATCCTCCAAACAGGAAGGAGAAATAAAAACTTTTCCAGACAACAAAAGCTGAGTTCATAATGGCAACTTTTAAAGTATTAATGTTTTCACGGTCGTTAGGGAAACATTTATGATTCTGAAAACTGGTAACTTATTTATTCTCCTCCTTCTATGTAAATTGTATCTGTCTCGTACACTCAGAATTGCCTTAATTAAGGAAGTAAAGCTTTGAATTTTTAGAGAGAAAAAAAGGGAGGGAGGAAGGGAGGAAAGAAAAGAGGGAGAGAAGACTAGGCAAGGGAAATGAAAAGACAGCTAAGCAGGGAAGAACGAGTGAAACAAGACTCCACCACTATCTAGAAAAACTGATGACAGCATTGCTGAATTTTTTCATTCTGTTACTTCATAAAGTCAGAGATAAAGAAAATATTCTAAATATTTCCAGGTAAACAATAGAATGGGAATCAGAATAACATGCAATTTCTCCAAAGCAACAGATCATGCTAGAATATAAAGGAAACATAACTTCAGAATTCAGAAGAAAAAATATTTATAACTTAGAATTTTAAAGAAATCAAATTATCATATGTGGAAAACAATTGCCAAAGAACAGTCAGCAAAAAGAGGGAATGAACAATTAAGAGAAAGATGGAGAGGTTGAATACTGAGTTATTTAACACAAGAAATCAAAAAATAAAAGTCTCAGTAGGACAGCTGAACATTGGGTCTAGAGAGCAAATTGTCCAGACTGGAGCAGGAGGGTGGAAGCTACCAGAAAAGAAGTCTCCAGGGTAAAAAAAGAACTCATGATTATTTAATATGGTTGATCAATTTAATGGATACATAATGGATGTGAATGAGCAAATAGGAATATAAAGTTTTTATTAATTTTAAAAAAATTGACAGGTGTAAAGAAAATGAAATGTAAGCATGGTAAACTAGTTCTTCTGTTTGCATGTCTCTCATAAAAAGTGGTTATTGAACTATAAAAGATTTTGTTGGGGCCAGGCACAGTGGCTCACGCCTGTAATGGCACTTTGGGAGGCTGAGGCAGGCAGATCACGAGGTCAGGAGTTCAAGACTAGCTTGGTCAACATGGTGAAACTCCCGTCTCTAGAAACAAACACAAAAAATTAACTGGGCACAGTGGTGCGTGCCTGTAGTCCCAGCTACTCGGGAGACTGAGGCAGGAGAATCGCTTGAATCTGGGAGGCAGAGGTTGCAATGAGCCAAGAGCATGCCACTGCACTCCAGCCTGGCCAACAGAGTGACATTCCATCTCAAAAAAAAAAAAAAAAATTATGTTATATCATCAAGGCTAAAGGGAATGGGAGGTGTTTAATAAATAACTTAATATTCATTTATCATAATGGGAAATTGATTAATATGACTAAAACTGATACTAAGAAATATAAGGATAAATTTTCAGAGAAATCGTTTAAAAAATTAGAAGGTTGTTGTGGATGAAACACCTAAGTCATGGTGGGCAAGAAACTGTAGTTTTTGGAATTCACCTTTTAGTACTATTTTTAAATTGTATTATAAATATATATTAGAAAACAAATATAAAGGAGCAAAAACACAGAGACAAGTTTGAAGCTATTGATATTGTTCAGGTGAGAGATGAAATTATGTACAGGTGGTGTAAGTGGAGAGATTTGGCACATTTAAGATACACTTCAGAGACTAAGTTGACAGATATCATGAAAGCTTGGTTGTGATAGGAGAAGAGTTGCATGGGGTTCTCTTAATTTCTGCCTTGCCTGACTGGTTAGAGGATGTGACCATCATAATGGAGAAGACCAGGGGAGGACCACGTTTAGTGGGAAATTCAAGACTTGTGTTTTCATCATGTTGAATTTGAGATGTCTTTGCAACATTCAAGTAATTATGTGAAGTAGGCAGTTGCACATATGAGTCTGGAGAGTAGGACGGATATCAGAGCTGGAAATAGACATTGAGCCATCTTCATATTGATGAAATTAAAAGCCAAAAAAAGATGAGGTCACATAGAAAGAAAGAATAGAGTGAATAGATATTTTATATATAAATGTTGTATAACCCTAACAATAGACTTTAGGTAGAAGCAGAAGAGTCTTCCCCAATTATAGCTTATAGCTTTTTAGTTTGGTTGCCTTTAAAATGCCCATCTTCCCGCCTGAGACAGAAGTGTAGGAACTAGAACAGTCTTGTTTTTGTTGTACAAATGGGCTAGAAATAGACCTCTCTGTGTATTCATGTACACGTGAATGTATGAGTGTAAATGTACAAAAAGGAGGAATAAGGAGTCAGTAAGAGAATAGTTTGTCAATAATAAATGCTTCCGGGACTACTGGTTAGCCATAAATCAAATTTTAATTCTCACTTTATAACATTATAAAATAAATCCCAGTTGGATACTGTATATTAAAAATCAAACTATGAAAAATGAAGGAAATACAAATTTTGTCTATAAATATATATCTAAATGACAGGGAGATATAAATTTTAACACAAGTGGAAGAGATAGTTACTCGGTTGACCCAGGGCTACTAAACAATCCTTTATTTCCTTGTTGCTTGTGATGCTCTTCTTATTTTATATAGGAGTTTACTTTTGAACAACCTGATTTGTTCTTTTGGTTTATTTATTGATTTTTGATTTACAACCAAACTGTTATCATTATTGGAATTTTATCATATATTTTAATATATAACACACAAAGTCTATTTTTTTATTTTCTAGAAAAATCCAGAATAGGAAAATATTTTAAATTCATTTTGCCAGGTTCCCAAAGAAGTTCTCCTGAGTGTTTATTTGAATTGAATTGGTTTGTAAATAATTTTTAGAGAAATGGCCAAATAAAGTTATACCTTTAATATGCCATATACGAAATAAATTCCAGGAAGAATCAAGTCAAGTTGCAAAAATTTAGAATATCAAAAAAGGAAGGAGGAGGAAAATGAGGAGGAGGAAAATGAGGAGGAGGAAAATGAGGAGGAGGAAAATGAGGAGGAGGAAAATGAGGAGAAGGAGAAGAAGAGAAATAAGAAAAGGAGAAAAAGAGATACTGGTTAATGGTAGACTTTGGATTAAAAAAGAAATTCTGGATGAAATGCATGAAAGAGATCATAGAAAAAATAAGTAAATACGAGTGTATTAAATTAAAATGTTTATAAATATCAGAAACAAATACTAACACTATCAACCCACAGAGGAATTATTTGCAACAAATAGTTGTGATGACTTTTCTCTGAAAACAATGATATAAATAAGAAATAAAAAAGACAAAGCAAAAATGACAATTCATAAAAGTAAAAATGGTCAATAAACACATAAAATATTGGTACAGTTTACCATTACTCAAAAATAAAACAATGTCATTATCAATATGTTTTAAAATGTTTGATGAGTGTTTAATATGTAACCTGCAGTTTTATAATACATAGCAAAAAACATAGTTGATGCCTTCAAGAATGAAAAGGACCTTAATTATGTTTCTGGTTAAAGCAGACCTTAATCTACTCTGTCCAATTTGTTATAAGTCGCTGTTAATTATTCTGCAAAATAGAATATTTTGTGAGTGAGCCTCTGTGTGTGTGTGTATGTGTGTGTCTGTGTCTGTGTGTGTGTGTGTTCCTTTTCATTCTATTTTTTTCATTCTTGGAATCTTACCTAAATAAAACTTCATTACCTTAAATATAAATTACTGCAGTTACTTTGCTTCTAGTCTTTTCCACTCTAAAGTAATACATATGTGTCTGTCAGGTCAGTTTTCTGATATAAAACTACCATTTCACTTTTTTGCCAGGAAATTTTAAATGTTTCAAACACTCTACATATGATTGGATATAATGTCTTCCATTAACTAGGAAACATTAATCAGAGAAGACTCTTGTACATATTTAAACATTTAACTTTCATGCTATGTTGATTAATTGAGGTTTAGGATAATACTCTCTGACAATTCCATGAGAGTCGTGAAAGGTAGTAATAACAGTTACCAGTGAGTTTCCCTTGATTCATTCTGGTTGTGGAATTTGGATAAAGATTTGTCAAACAATTTTGAAATTCCATTGATATATTTTTTAAACAAACATAGCCTAATGATTTAGAGGCTTACATTTTGTGTAAAATAACATATTAATTTTTCTGTGTTCCCTGTTTATGAAAGCATTTTAATAAATTTAAAAATCAATTTGCTATAGAGCAAGTTTGTTCAAGAATGTTATAATTCCTCATCATTTTTTTAAGAACATTTATCACCTCCTTATTTCTCAGACTATAAATAAAAGGGTTTAGTAATGGGATTACTATTGTATAAAATATTGCCACCGGTATATCTTTATCTGCTTCTTCAAATGGTCGAATATACATGAGAAGACAAATGTAAAATATTGAGACAGAGAGAAAGTGGGATGCACAGGTAGAAAATGCTTTACCTCTTCCCTCCTTGGATTTCATTTTGAAAATAGTCAAAAGGATGCATAGATAAGAGATCAAGACAGTAGCAATGGTAAAGATTTGAATTGGTATTGAAAAAATGTATATCATTAGTTCGTTAATAGAAGGATCAGTACAGGAGAGTCTATACAGTGGAAGAATATCACAAAAAAAGTGGTCAATTTTATTAGACCTGCAGAAAGTTAACCTTATCAGAAGCCCTCCATGAATCATGGAATGCAGGTTTCCAGCTATGAAGGCCCCTGCGGTCATCTGAATGCAGAGTGGCTTGGACATCATGATGTGGTACTGCAGTGGGTGGCATATGGCCACATAGCGGTCATAGGCCATTGCCGCCAGAAGAAAGCAGTCTGTGGTTTCAGCAAGACAGAGAAAATAAAATTGTGCCATACATTGATACAGGGAAATAATTCTCTCCTCAGAAAAGAAATTCTCTAACATCTTGGGGGTAACAGCACAGGAACAGCAGGAATCCATCAGAGCCAGGTTGCCCAGAAAGATGTACATTGGTGTGTGAAGATGGCGCTCTACATAAATTAATGCCACCAGACCAAGATTCCCCACCATGGTGACCAGATAGATGGCAGAGAACACCACAAACAGAAGCATCTTCAGCTCTGGATAATTTGTAAATCCTATGAGGATAAACTCAGCTGCTAAGGAGTGATTTTCCTTAGCCATTCCTGGCTTCTCTGCAGAGACATAAATTGTAAAGAAATTTAACTGAGATTCTAAGGCAGAATGTTTCCAATTTTCTCCCTATAACTTCCCTGTATACAAAAGGGAAGAAAGTCTTCTTCAAATCATCCTGTGCCATCTCCTGAACACTAGCACACTCACTGTAGGTCACATCAAGTGAGAAAAAAATATCATGGATTGTGCACACAGGACTTGTCTGAAAATATCTGTGTGAATTCCTAGGGCAGGAAAGCTTTATCTGCATGAATTATCCTATGGTGATGTAAAATTTATGGTCAGTACATATAATTTTCCATT
Organism: Mandrillus leucophaeus; assembly: GCF_000951045.1. NCBI lineage: Eukaryota > Metazoa > Chordata > Mammalia > Primates > Cercopithecidae > Mandrillus > Mandrillus leucophaeus. The sequence continues at coordinate 706,420 of NW_012098988.1, read as the reverse complement.
TCCAAAATTAAAAAGACATTTTCTTATGGTATCTTTTCCTCTAGGAAAAAAATAAACAAGTTTTAAATCATATCCTATTGGATCAATGTGATGCTTAAAATGAATTACTCTTTAGGCATTTTAAATGTTTACATTTTAAAAATTGCACACAAACACAGTGAGTTTGAAGAATGCTTTTGCTAGCTTAGTAACCCTTTCCAGATAAGGTCACCAATGCATATTTTTAGAAATATCAGGCTGGGCGCAGTGGCTTATGCCTGTAATCCCAGCACTTGTGGAGGCTGAGGCAGGCGGACCACGAGGTCAGGAGTTCGGGACAAGCCTGACCAACATGGTGAAATCCCATCTCTATTAAAAATACAAAAATTAGCTGGGTGTGGTGGTGCCCACCTGTAATCTCAGCTACTCACAAGGCTGATGCAGGAGAATCACTTAAACCTTGCGTTCAAGGTGGAGCTTGCAGTGAGTCGAGATCTGGCTACTGCACTCCAGCCTGGGCAACAGAGCAAGACTCCGTCTCAAGAAAAAAAAAAGAAGAAGAAAAGAAAAAAAAAAAGAAGAAGAAAAGAAAAAAAAAAGAAATATCTACTCATCCTTTTAGAGAGGATAAGAATATGAAACATCTATAGGTGTTCTTAATAATTGTATTGGATAACATTTTATATTCATTTCAACATATTCTAGATACTATTCCAATCTTGGTATGACAAATTTCTCAAGGGGCTATTACTCTTAATCACACACTTATCCTAATACTGTATCTAGTTTTAAGAGTTTTACGTGCATGTCTAACATTGTAAGATTTGGTTGCAAAGCCTCCACTCACAGTGTGAATATTCTTCATGGTAAATATCTATTTTGTCTTCACTCAAACATCTCTCATAGAAACTAACGTCTTCATTTTCGGTGAGCTCCATGGAGGCTCTCCATTTATTTACTTAAGCTTTAAATTTATTTAAATTTACAAACTCATTATCTACTCTTAAGTGGCTATATATTTATTTGAGTTTATTGATCACCTGAATTTATTATATAGTTATTATAATTTGGCAACTGTAACATTAAAATATTTCCGTTGCAGAAAAAATATGAGTTTTAAGGAATAATAAAGTTAACTCTCTTTTCTTCTAGAAGTTTCTAAAGGTCTTTAGCCACAGTATACTCCAAATAGACAATTTTGGAGAAAAGCCTACAATAGTTAATTCCAGCCCAGGCTGGAGTGCAATGGTGCAATCTCAGCTCACTGCAACCTCCACCTCCCGGGTTCAAGCAATTCTCCTGCCTCAGGCTCCTGAGAAGTTGGGATTACAGGCGTGAGCCACCATTCCTGGTTAATTTTGTATTTTTAGTAGAGACGGGGTTTCACCATGTTGGTCAGGCTGGTCTTGAACTCCTGACCTCAGGTGATCCTCTTGTCTCAGCCTCCCAAAGTGTTGGGATTCCAGGCATGAGCCACTGCGCCTGGCCAATGCATTGTTTTAGAAACATATTTTGGTTAGGTTTTCTCTGTTTCTTACTTTTGTTTACACCTAATTTAAAACTCTGGTTTTCTATTCACTCACATAATATAATGATGTTTTCTGGAGTTTCATCACTAGAGGCTTGTAATCAAAAGAATACAATAAAATGTCCTTTATATTTTAGGTCTATAATTCTTTTTAAAAATCCTTCAGAATTATATTTTGAAAAAAAATTTGTAAAAATATAAAATACTGCTCTTTATCATTATTTTAGTAATACCTAATGGAAAATCAACAGAAAATATTTATCATGTGGACTACGGAAAAATGGATTTTATTATCAATAATTATTATTTTATGTAGATGATATATCAGAATATAATGAGTAAAAACTTATTTTCTCTTCTCCAATGTAAAATATAATTCTCAACTGAATAAAAAATTAATTCTACTATACATCCCAGAATTATTGTACAGGTCATTGTCAGCCTTATCTGTATATTTGCTGATAAAATTATGGTACTTTGAACAAAGAATAGGTCAGACTTATCCACTTACTGTGCGTCCTTATGGCTTTCTATAATGTCTTCACTTTAGAGACAAAGTTATTAAGTGGCTAGAATTTAAAAACAATGAAAACACTGAATATACATTTTTAGAAAATGTATATTCTGCATTTTAATACTATAATGTAAGTAAGTTAGAAATCAGTCCTCGTATTTTGAGTTCACTGAGAAACATTTTATAGTAGCTGACTGGTCACCTGATGTTTTCTCTTTGTAGGGAAATTAAGAATAAAAATATTGGATTTTAAATCATTAGGGAATAAATTATAAAAATCTGGGACACTCCTACCAATAGGTCAGTGACAATAATTATGTGTCAGGCAAAGTTAAAGTTTTCTATTCTAAAGGGAATTCCTTGGCATCAGAGTGTTTCTGCAGACACTCTAATCTGATGGGCATGGTTCCCCCAGAACCAGTAAATCAAACAGCATGTAAAGATGGATGCATTTTGAGATTCGGAAGTTAAATCAAAATAGCTATCACTAAAAACAGCTTAAGGTTCATCTTGATTTTTCACATACTCGGAATCTCTCTCTTTCTCTTACACACACACACACACACACACACACACACACACACACCCCTACCTTGATTACCTGAAAACTATGATGGAGAGAAAAAGATTTACATTGATCACTTGGGGTAGAAGTGAAACAGAGATTTGAAGAGAGATTTGTATTTGCGGACAAGAGGCAAAATGTGGTAGGAGCATCCAGGGTTGTGTTCCTTTCTTTTGCTCCCAAAATTAATCTGGCCAAATCTTGTATATTCATCCTCTGAAATAAGTCTGACATTATGTTCTTTAGTTTCGCTTATGTGTCATGAGGTAACTTTAAAAAACTTAATCGAGGTATGAATAATGTACAAAAAGCTGTACACATATAATGTATACAACTAGATAAATTGGGACATAAGTATAGATCCACGAAACTATTACCAGAATCAATCCCGTCATCATAAGAACTTACTTGTTAATTGGCCTCCTAGCCCCATCTTTTCACTAGTGTATAGATATGCTCTTATGCATTAGAAATGTTTTTGGCTCCTCATTAGTCTTCAAACCAACTTTTTGTCCTTTATCTTGGTACTCCAAGGGCTCCATACATAGGGCTTATATCACTTAAGACTTTATTTTCTACCATTCACCTTTAAAAATCCATCTCCAGAGACATGCCCATCACTTATCTATTCCTTGATGCGCTAGAGTTTAACCTTGACCTCAGAATATTTACTCAGAATCTACTCTTCACATGAAATGCCCTCTTTGATTTATTCTTCTATCCAAATCCTACTGAATTTTTATGAGATCGAGATTCCCATTATGAAGGCATCCTCAACTTTCTGATTTGCAAGATAATGACTGTTTGCATGATGCAAAGAGCTCTTAATTGTGCTTCACTCCTATGCTCATTCAGCTGTTTTTTCATGTGCAACTTTTGTTTATTCTCAGATAGATTATTATTATTATTATTATTTTTTTTTTTTTGAGACGGAGTGTTGCTCTGTCGCCCAGGCTGGAGTGCAGTGGCCGGATCTCAGCTCACTGCAAGTTCCGCCTCCACCTCGCCCAGCTAATTTCTTTGTGTTTTTAGTAGAGACGGGGTTTCACCGTGTTAGCCAGGATGATCTCGATCTCCTGACCTCATGATCCGCCCACCTCAGCCTCCCAAAGTGCTGGGATTACAGGCGTGAGCCAAGATTAATTTTCTTTTAGGTTTTCCACACTGCAAACCCCTCATAGTTCCAGATAATGTAGGCCCTAGGTGAATGCTTATTGAATTGCTTGCAGAAATTTCAAGTAAATTAACTTCAACATTATAGAGTGACTACAATAGAGAAGTCATGGAGTCAGACATTGGGCAAGGAGGGGTATGTGGTAGGAGTGAGGTTGGGCAGAAACCTGAATAGATAAATAAGAAATAATCCTGCCCTCAGGGAGCTCCCAATCTAGAGGGTAAAATCACTTATACAACGATATAATAAAGAAACTCAGGCTGAGTTAAGTATTACAAACTTAACTACAAGCAAGGTATATGGGAACACAAAGAAGGACTTAGAGAACTAAGGGACGCCCTTATATAAAAATGATATTTCTCATGATTCCTGAAGGATAAATTAAATTTCAATAGGCAAGAAGAATGTGTGGCAAAGAATTACAGGTTGAAGGAGCAGCATGATTAAAAGTAAAAGCATGGAAACTTGAAAGCACAAAGCATATTTAGTGAATGGAGAGTGAACCAGAGTAGCCAGAGTCTGGGCTCATGACAGGAAGGAGTTGGAGGTTCTCATCGCCACTCCCTCACTAGGATCACTACTCAACTCCTAATTACCACACCTAAAGCATTTTTTAAATTATTATCTTAATTAATTAATTTTATGATTTGGCACCATTGACCACACTCTGAAGCGTATTTGCTTTTCAGGCTTCTGTGATTTAACACGTGTTTATTGCTACATCTCTGGCTATTCTTTCTCCATGTTTTCTCTTAGATCCTCTTTTATTCCTTTCCTCACACACACAAATTCCTTAAAGTAAAAGGACACCCTTGGGTACTTTTACAAAATCATGGCACTTTGTTTTAAATACTAGTCACTAATTTAGAAAAGGCTTGCCTGATATTTAGCCAGTAAATTACCATATACTCTGATGTCAATCAGTTGTTTTGTAAGCAAATTAAAAAGTGCTGAATTTTTAAATTTGAAAAATAAGTTCAAATTTATCTTAAAATATGTGGAATATTTTTATGAAGGTGGAAGCATTTTGTTTCCAAATTTTTTTAAAAATAAGCAAACATGAGAGTTTTTACTATGTTATATAATTTTTGCCCAGAGTATTATATGAGGATCTATAGAAATATCCTCAACATGTTTTTAAGATTTTATCTGTGTTGCATGATTTCATATTGATAGTAGTTACAGTTCACTTAGTTAAATATCAAACTGACATTAAAGGACAAAATAAAGGTTTTAATCATTTAAAAATATGTGTTGAATAGCTACTTATCATCAGAGAATGGATTAGCACATTTAGAAAACCTATCTTTTATTAGAAGAAAAATATATAATTCATCCTAAATCCAGCAATTCTTTTAAGTGTTGACATGATTCCCAGAGAACCTCTGTGTGGCATGTGGTCACTCATTATAAGATATCATACAGTTTCTAGTATTTTAAAGATCCTATTTATTTTTAAAAACTGATCATATCAGTGACATGCATTTCATACTCTCCTGGTGTCAGTTTCTTTGCTGTAATACCTTGCCTATCAATGATGAAAATAGTTATTTTCAAATGGAGTGATACCTCTACTTGTTCTATTCCTTGATTCATCGTGAAAGTTTTTTAATAATAAATAAACACATTTTACTTTGTTGCCACATTGCTTTTCTACATTATTTCCACTATTTTTTAGTCCAGTGTAGGTATTTTTACTGAGTAAGGAGGAATAAGCATTTCTCCAGTAATAAATTGCTTTAATTTTCACTTTTAACTAAATAACATGAGTTGTAACCTTTTTAACTTGAAAATTTTAATTGATACATAATATTTTTACATAGTTATGGGACACTTGTGATATTTTCTTACATGCACAAAAAATACCTAATGATCAAGTCAAGATTTTTAGGATATCCATCACCCTGAGCATTTATTTCAATGTGTTAAGAGCACTTCAAGTCCTCATTTCTAGCTATTTCGAAATATGTAATACATTGTTGTCAACTATAGCCACCCTATTCTACTATTGAACATTAGAACTTATTCATTCTATCTGACCATATGTTAATATCCTTTAATCAATCTCTCTTCATTCCCTGCATTCCCCAATCTTTCCAGACTCTGGTGACTACCATACTCTCTACCTTTATAATATCAATGTTTTTTAGCTCCCATATATGAATAAGCACATACAATGTTTCTTTTTCTGTGTCTGGTTTATTTTTCTCAACATAATAAGCTCCAGTTCCATCCGTGTTACTGCAAAGAACAGATTTTCTTTCCCCTTTATGACCAAATAGTATTCCATTGTATAAATATACCACATTTTATTTAACCATTCAGCCATTAATGGACACTTAGGTTGATTCCATAGCTATTGTTAATAGTGCTGCAATACAAATGAGGGCATCGATATCCCTCTGATATACTGATTTTCTTTCCTTTGGAAAAATACCCAGTAGTGGGATTCCTGGATTGTATGGTAATTCTATTTTTAGTTTTTTGAGAAACATCCATACTGTTAAGGAAAACAGTTCTAATTTACATTCCCACTGACAGTGTGTAAGACATCCCTTTCTCTATATTTTTGCCAGCATCTGTTATTTTTGTCTTTTGATAATGATGATTCTAGCTGGGATAAGATTATATCACACTATGGTTTTGATTTGAATTTCCTTGATGATCAGTGATGTTGAGTATTTTTTTTATATGTTGGCCATTTGTACATATTGTTTTAAGGATGTATTCAAATTCTTTGCCCACTTTTTAATGGGATTTTTTTTGTAGGGTTGTTTGAGTTTCTTTTTTTTTTTTTTTTTTTTTTTGAGACGGAGTCTCGCTCTGTCGCCCAGGCTGGAGTGCAGTGGCCGGATCTCAGCTCACTGCAAGCTCCGCCTCCCGGGTTTATGCCATTCTCCTGCCTCAGCCTCCCGAGTAGCTGGGACTACAGGCGCCCGCCACCACACCCGGCTAGTTTTTGTATTTTTTTAGTAGAGACGGGGTTTCACTGTGTTAGCCAGGATGGTCTCGATCTCCTGACCTCGTGATCCGCCCGTCTCGGCCTCCCAAAGTGCTGGGATTACAGGCGTGAGCCACCGCGCCCGGCCAAGGGTTGTTTGAGTTTCTTGAATATTCTGGATATTATTTCTTTGTTGGATAGTTTGCAAATATATTCTCTCATTCAACAGGTTACTTCTTCACTTTGTTGATTTGTTCCTTTGCTATGCAGAAGCTTTTTACTTAGATGTGACCCGTTTGTCTATTTTTGATTTTGCTGTCTGTGTTTTTGGGGTTTTGGTCATAAATCTTAATGTAGACCTATGTCCTGGAGTGTTTTTTCTTTGCTTTCTTCTATGTGTTACCTTTAAATTTTTAATCATTTTGAGTTGGCTTTTGTATATGATCAGAGATAGGGGTCTAGTTTCATTCCTCCGAATATGGATATCCAGTTTTCCCAGGGCCGTTTATTAAAGAGGGTGTCCTTTTCCTAATGTATGTTCTTGGCACCTTTATTGAAAATCAATTGGCTCTAAATACATGAGTTTAATTCTGGTTCTCTAGTTGGTTCCATTCATCTATACATCTGTTTTTTATACCAATACCATGTTCTTTGGTTAAGATAGCCTTGTAATATATTTTGAAGTCTGGTAACGTGATGCCTCCAGTTTTTACATTTTTTCCTCTCAGGATTGCTTTGGCTATTGGGGCTCTCTTTTGGTTCCATACAAACTTTAGAATTTTTTTTTTCTATTTTTGTGAAAAATGTCATTGGTATTTTGATAGGAATTGCATTTAAGCTATGGATTGCTTTGGTTGTATGGTAATTTTTAACAATATTAGTCTTTTTAACCCATGAGCATGAGGTGTCTTTTCATTTATTTGTGTCCTCTTTAACTTTTTTCATCAGTATTTTTTAGTTTTCTTTGTAGAGATCTTTTGCCTCCTTGGTTAAATGTATTCTTAGGAATTTTATGTTTCTTATAGGTATTGTTTATGAGATTCCCCTCTTGATTTCTTTTTCAGTTAGTTTGTTATTGGTGTATAGAAATGCTGCTAATTTTTGTCTGTTGAGTTCGTATCCTACAACTTTACCAAACTCATTGATCCGATCTAAGTGCTTTTTGGTGAAGTCTTCAGGGTTTTCTAAATATGGCCATCTACAAAGAAGGCCAATTTGATATCCTCTTTACAATATGGATGCCTTTTACCTCCTTCTCTTGCCTTAATGTTCTGGCTAGGACTTCTAGTACTATGGGTTTTTTAAAATTTTTACTTTTACTTTTTATTTTAAGTTCCTGGGTTCATGTGCTGGGCGTAGTATTATGTGAAATAGGAGTGCAGAAAATGAGCATCCTTATCTTGTTGCAGTTCTTAGGGGAAAGGCTTTCAGCTTTTTCCCATTCAGTATGATGTTAGCTGTGGGCTTGTCATATATGGCCTCTCCAGACAAAGCTGTTTGACTTGCTTCCCTCTCCTTCGGTACCTCATGTGTTTCCTCCTGTCACTTCTCTGCTGAATTCCAGCACTATGTCTCAGATATGCTATTTGAAATGTAATTATCTACTCACTTTTTAAGTTCTTTATTTTGAAGGAGGCTGCTGAGCGGTGCCTCCAGTCAGTCATCATGAAGTCCCTCCTGGGCTTCTTAACATTTTATCATTTAGTTAAATTAAATTTGTAAAATCATTAAATGAGTAGGGCATAATGATAATTGGCGTTTATCAAACATTTGCATTTCTCTAGGTACTCTTGTAAGAAATTAAGTTTACTAACTCATTAACGTTTATAATAGTCTGTATAGTAGGTTATATTCGAGTTCTGTAGATGAGGAAGCAAATGCACAGAGATGTTAAGAAACTACCTCAAGTTCCTTACCTACTAAGTGAAAAAAAACAGTATTTGAACCCAGTGGGTTTTATTCCAGAGCCCAGAGTCTGTGCTCTTAAGCGCTATAATATATTATTTTTTTGTTAAATAGCATTCTGATTCTGAACCTACAGTAACCTTTCTAGGAAACCAACCTCTTGTCTACAGTAAACAGCCTAGGAAGTCACCCAGCCATAAGTCAGACTGGTGGGAAACCAGATTACCATTTTTAGTAACAACTCAGGAAGCTACACAATAACTTCTGTAACAATCAGCTGGAAATGATCAGGATTGATTAATAAATGTCAGCTTTCTAATTTTTGTTTTCACTTCCAATTTAGGATGATCTGGACAATACCAAATATGCACCCCTCATCAGTCACATTACATAGGCTGTCCCAATCTAGTTAGCATGGCTACAGCTTCCCCATGGCAACAGCCTCAAATCAAGGCACACATGAAATCTTCCTTTTTTTCCCACTCCCTGTCTGCATTTGAGTCTCTGGCAAAACGCAAGTGATAGTGGCTGATTCTCTTGCTATAGCAAACTATGAATATATAGCCTTTGTCTTCCTCACTTATTCAGTTTTTTAAAATTATTTCCATAGGACAACCACTAATGCTAGGAGACATTAGGAATCTACAATGTATCTGGCCTAGGCGTAACCTAGAGAATAAGTCCCACGACTAAATTTGGTTAACTAAAAATAATCAGTTGGATCTTATCTTAACTGACTGATGGTAATACTTTTCCTAAATTTTCCACCTAGGCATCAGTTATTGTCTTGCCTGGCCAATAAATAGTTGAGACCTTTCTCTTATTTAGAACTCTTACAGCCAACAAAGCCATGCTAGTCTCTAGGTGTGTTGCATATGTCCTGGTAAATTATCACTTCAGGCTCTCAGTAAAATATGAGTAACCAGAAGATTTGTTTTATATACATGGAAAAGGCAGGCAATATCAACAAAATAAACATTTTGCACTGGAAAGCATTGAAGGGCCATCTGATTACAGAAAGATATTGTTGCGGGTGTATTCTCAGAGGATAAACAAGTAACCCTTCGGTAGCGATTGCAGTCTGAATTTAATCAGTGAGTCTGATTTCTAAAATTGTTTATGCAAAAAAAAAAAAAATTGGCTCTGTTGAAGCATGTAGATGCCTTGGAGTTAATCCTTATTAGAAAGCACATGGGGTGGTAAACAAATCTGACAGATGAAAAGATTAACAGCCATGGCAATTTTTTAAGAATGCAATTAATGAGTCCAAAGAGTTTAAAGAAATAAGGCAGCTTAGGGAAGATGAAAAAGCACTAGGAATTATTTTCGAGGCTTTACCGAGTTATAATTTATGAATAGTAAATTCATCCATCTTAAAAGCACAGTTTGGTAAGTTTTAGAAACTGTGCGCAGTTGTGCCACTACCATAGTCAAACTTTAGGACATTTTAATAATCTCAAAAAGTTCTCAAGTGCGTCTTCGCCATTAATCTCTGCCCCTAACCTGGTTCCAGGCATCCATTAATCATGTCTGTCACTATAGATTTGCCTTTTCTAGAATTTTATAGAAATGGAAACATACGGTTTATAGTCGCTTGCATCTGGCTACTTTTATTTAGCCTAATCCTTTAAAATTCATCCATATTGCAGAATGTATCTGTAGCTTGTTGCTTTTCCTTGCCGGGGACGACTATCCTTTATCAACCAGATTTGCTGGAGCACGTCTCCTTTTTCAGATGGCACCATGATAAGCTTTGTCAGTAGAGGGCGCTGGAGGACAATACAGGACAATGGGGCTTCTCTAGTTTTCTCGCACTTCCTCTTCTTTTTGCTCCAGTAACCGAACTACCTGTGGCATGCAGGAGGAATAGTCAGTGACACTCACCCTCCAACAAATGTTGTTGCTAAAATCATCTCCAATAGGTTTACCAATTGACAATCCTGGCCCACAGCGTCTTCTTTGCTTGCTTCAGCCAGCTGACTTTAGAAGAGCTCTGGCACAAGGGGGCCCAGCAAACTTCGCCGTACAGTAATCTGCAGGTCCTGCTTTCTCCAACAAGGTCTGGATCTTAACGGTAGGAAGGAGGTTTTGCTTCTAAGTTTGTCTCTTCTTTGGACACTTTTTCTCAACCGTAGACTGTTCTTTAGCTTTCTCTTTTAACTCCGTCCTATCTCCTGACTTCTCCTCTGTTTTCTAGCTGAAAACTTACTGATTCAGATTTGGTGCCGGGATCTGTCCAAGATGATAGACTCCTGGATATGGGATCATGGGACAGATTTGGCCCTTGGTCTAGAGCCGTGTGCTGACACTGAGATCTTTCATAATGGCTGGTTTATGTTTTGTTTTGTTTTGTTTTGTTTTTTGAGATAGGGCCACACTCTGTTGCCCAGGCTGGAGTGCACTGGCACAATCCTGGCTCACTGAAGCCTCCACTTCCTGGGTTCAAGCAATTCGCCTGCCTCAGCCTCCCGAGTAGCTGGGATTACAGGCATGCACCACCACACCTGGCTAATTTTTTTTTTTTTAACATTAATAAGGTACGTGTTTATTTATTTATTTTTATTATACTTTAAGTTCTAGGGTACATGTGCACAATGTGGAGGTTTGTTACATGTGTATATATGTGCCATGTTGGTGTGCTGCACCCATCAACTCGTCAGCACCATCAACTTGTCATTTACATTAGTTATAACTCCCAATGCCATCCCTCCCCACTCCCCCCTCCCCATAATAGACCCTAGTGTGTGATGTTCCCCTTCCCATGTCCAAGTGATCTCATTGTTCAGTTCCCACCTATGAGTGAGAACATGCGGTGTTTGGTTTTCTGTTCTTGCGATAGTTTCCTGAGAATGATGGTTTCCAGCTGCACCCATGTCCCTACAAAGGACACAAACACATCCTTTTCTTATGGCTGCATA